>NC_051056.1:13563575-13686075 GCF_904848185.1 Acanthopagrus latus
ATTGACGACTTCCCGAAGAAGAGACTCTTCATTACAACCACCATTGTGGTCATCCTCTTCACTGTCTTTGTACAGGTGCGAGCATAATGTTAATGTTGATTTTGAAAGATAGCAGTTTTTCTCGTTTGTCTTCATGGAACACATTTATGGATTTTTTTTTGTTGAGTTTAGTTTTGTCCTGATTCCAGGGGATGACCATTAAGCCTCTAGTCGAGCTGCTGGATGTGAAGAGGAAGAAGAGAGCTCTGCCCACTGTCAGCGAGGAGATCCACAGCAGGGTGAGAATGACAGCACTGACAGCGAGCTGCTGGGCTGCAATAAGGGCTCTATGGAGCACAATATATATCAATATGTCCAGATTTATTTTGATTTTCATCTTCTGTAGCACCTTTTCTGCTGTTTTGGGTTCATCTCACAGCACCTTGCCGAATTCTTCTTATAATGTAAAGATGCCACGGCGATGGGCTGCAGTTCTCCAGCTGATTCAGGATTTCTGCAATGATGTGAACGAGTCTTTCATCTTGCGCTGATGTCAGGGCCACACAAGACACAGACTTTTACTCCTTTCATCTGTGAAAATGAACATAATGGCTCAGCTTAGAAGAAGCAATCTGTTTTCTGACCACACTCTCTTGAAAGATGGTGCATACAACTGGAGACACAAACCACGACACACACTGAAA
Organism: Acanthopagrus latus; assembly: GCF_904848185.1. Classification (NCBI taxonomy): domain Eukaryota; kingdom Metazoa; phylum Chordata; class Actinopteri; order Spariformes; family Sparidae; genus Acanthopagrus; species Acanthopagrus latus. Next base: position 13,564,259 of record NC_051056.1, read on the forward strand.
ATCATCTATAGTGTGTGGAGAATGATGTATTATGTGACAGATGCTTCTATCGTGTCTCCTCTTAGCTCATTGATCACCTGCTGGCAGGAATAGAGGACGTGGTCGGCTACTGGGGTCAGCACTACTGGAAAGACAAGTTAGTTTCTCTTGTTTTGTTTTGACCTTACCCTCAGCTTGTGTTTCCATTCAGTGTCCATGCACATAAAAATTGGGACGTGAAACCCCCAGTAGGTGGCAGCAAACACCGAAAGAAAAAGATCACTCAGTCAAGGCTCACAATCATGCCAACTGGTTACTGTAAGGCAGTTTATGTGTGTGTGTGTGTGTGTGTGTGTGTGTGTGTGTGTGTGTGTGTGTGTGTGTGTGTGTGTGCGTGTGTGTGTGTGTGTGAGGTTTGAGCAGTTTAACAGGAAGTACCTCCGTCGTTTCCTGATCCGTGAGGACCACCAGGCTCGCTCCAGCATCCTCAGAGTCTATCAGGAGCTGGAGAGGAGGGAGCAGGGGGGAGACGTGGAGGCGCCAGCGTCACTGTGAGGAAACACGTCTTTACTTTATGTCAGTGTCTCTTGTGGCAGAGCTCAGGGATCTTCTGGTATTCTCGGAATGAATCCCATATATATAAAAAAACGAAACAAAGTGAATGCCCATCAGTTATAGAGTTTCTCTTGCCTCGTCCCCTACTCCTTCCTACTTCCTCAACCCCAAGTATGTCTCTGAAAATTGACATTAAATGATTAAATTGACTGAATGCATGTGAATATCCACATTTTACTGTTAGAGTGGACCCTCGCTCCCACAGCCGTCCCCTCCTACCGGAGGAGATGGACAGCATCCGACGGATTCTCTCCAGAAACCTTCAGAACTTCAACAACAAGGTAAACACACAGCTTCAGCAGCTGTTGTGTGTGGATATCTGTTTGGTTGAAGGGAGTCTCTGAACGTGCACTGTAGGTATGTAATTATTCATCTACTAATTGTGTTCACTGTTGTCCTTGTGTGTGTCATCACTCCAGCAGACACCGGCCTACAGCAGACACACTTTGCACCAGGACGCCACCATGGACAGAACAAGGAAGCCTCTTCACAGACACCACAGTCTGGGAGAGAGATACACGTATAACACGATCACACACTGGCCACAGGTATCAAGCGTCTGTTATTTGTCAAGAAGCAAGTGAAGTTTTAAACAAACAATGTGGGGCTGCAAAATTAAAATTTACCTCTATTTAAACTGTAAACTCTTTGAGGGCTTGCCTTCATTTACAGTGATGTCGAGTAAAGGAAATACCGTAATATAGTCGGCAATTCAACAGACATTTACAAAAAAACAAATAAATTCATATTCAAACATGTCTTATTAAACTTGTTTTCTGAAGGCAAATGTCCTCAGATGTAAATGTAATAGTTAAACAGTGTAGATTGTCCTCCGGCCTGCAGCATGTTTTACTGTGCACTTCCTCCGTGGCAGGGCGAGGCAGGAGAGTTCAACGGCTCACGCAGAGTGAGAGCAGGGCTCAGCAGGTCTCACACAGGTAAAGTGACGGGCAATTCAAGACATATAAACATACAAAAAACTCCTATAAGACAAAATATGGAAGTTTCTTTAAGTTTCTATCTTCCATCCCAGACTGAGGTCCTGAATACATGTATGTTTTCATGTGTGTTTTCTTTTCTAACCCTAATCCGTCCTGTTGCTGTTTCCAAGATACTGCTGTGGGAAAGGATAATCACTAAAATGAAGTCAAGTCTCCTCTCAAGATTCAGTGCTCTCTATAAGAACATAGAGACATATCATCAGATTGCCTCTCATCTCTCTCTACCTCCTGACCTTTGACCCTGACAGTGATGGTGTGACCACTGACTTTGTGGCTCTCCTCTTGGCAGTGTGCTCCATAAGCCCGAGGCTCGTCCTCCAGGACTCGGCAGCCCCGGCGGCCTCGGTGCAGGCGGACAGCAGAGAGGACCAGATCTCTCCGCAGAACCAAGAACCTGCGGGGAGAGCCCCCAAGAAACAACTCAGCTTTGTTTTGGAGAACGAGAAGCAGCAATGAACACAGAGAGATAAAAAAAAAAAAAAAGACTGTAAACCTATGAATTTATTGTGTTCGGTCTTTTCAAATTGGCTCCATAAAGTGAAAAGTACCTCATATTTATTTAGCCATAGAGTTTTCAAGATGGGTTGACGACAGAAATGTTATGGATATCTTCCGATTAAAAAATGTAAAACAATGATCAAACAATTCAGTTTCTGTTTTTTAAAAAAGGAAATCATTGTGAGTGTTTTCCAGCCACAATAAAGCGTTCCTCCGTGTCTCACCTCTTGAACACCTTCAGCGGAGGTCTGAGGGTCATTTGCATCTCCGGTCTAATTTATTTTCAAAGTGGCACTCCAAGTGTAACACCTACCTTAGACATGCCTCGCAGGCATAAAGGCTGATACTCGCTGTCCACTTTACAAGCACCACCACCAATGTGCCGCTCCTTGTTTTCCTTTATAAAATGCAGACCACACCCGCTGGTAATTTGACGAGGACAGGCTTACAGGTTCTTAAAATAACCCCTCTCCCCCTGCCTGACCCCCTCCATTACTGAGGCTTCTCTTTCCCACAGCTCCCCCACCATGCCAACGAGTGGCAGGGAGCGCCAGACTGTTTTTCTTTTGGACAGGGGCTGGGCACAGGGCAGCAGAGTGGACACCGCCGACGAGCTGAGGATTTAACTGATAGTCAGGGAGGTTTTGGGTCAGAGTTATGAAGGTGGGGGCTGCTACCTTGGTCGGGGGTATATTTGGGTCAGTGGGGACTCTGTGTTTCTTCATAGCCTTTGCTACAGACTACTGGCTGGTGGCCAGTGACAACTGTGGACCGAATACATGGCCGACGCAAACAGCACTGACAGGGGAGAAAGATGCCAATGGAACTGAGGTAGGACGGATACATGTATGCACACGATTGTCCATGTTCACCCACGCAAATACGAAAAGTGAGCGCAAACCCTACTATCTGTCAGAGCTGGTCTGTGACCTCCAGCTAAACAAATGCAGAGAAATAACCGCACATTATTTTTATCACTGAAGAATCTCATGTGAGATCCACAATAAGACCAATACGGAACATGATCGGACATGTGTGCACGCTACCAGAATAGTTCAGTCTCTGGCTTTGACATAGTCGTGGGACAGAATGGACTAAAACAATGCAGCTGTGATCAAGTCGCTAATGACTTTTAGTGTGGCCCTGTCCCCAAAACATGACATCCTACCCTTGCTGTAATGCAGTCCGGAGAATAATATCTGTCAGGCTCTGTGTGCGGTAAACACCCATGTCATTTAAATGTCATGCTCCCAGTTGTATTGCAGACTGTATGTGACAAGACTGAGAGACTGCAGTCTTGCCAGCGGCTCTGTGAGGCTTTACTTTCATTCAAATTCTCACATGCTCAAAATGGAAACACTAAAATGCCGATGTTAAGAAGGCACAATTTTTCAATTTCCTAGTTTAATATGTTAACACGCTATCTCTATCTACGATACAATCAATACAAATTTATTGTCAGTTCACAATGAAACCTACTTAGCATCCTCAGGCAGCTCCACGTATGAAGTTTACACACAGATTATACATACAGTTACACATATGGCACATTGAACAGTCGAGGCCATGAAACATCACAAAACATCATCAGATCCAGATTTTATTGAGCAGCACACTGACTTATGTGAAGCAGCGGGACAGACTCATGTGGGAGAATTCTTCAGCCTGTTGTGTTTCAGTCTAAACTCTAAATTGCCTACTTGAGGGCAACTCCTGCTTATACTTACATCCAAATTTGCAACAGTAAATGCTGCAAATGTAAAGTTGCAAATATGCTGACATATCAGTTGCAAGAAAAACTGTCTAACTTGCAAAAATACTTGTATATGCAATGTTTTACTTGTGACCACTCTGCGTTCATGCAGTGACACAGAGAGGACGATCTGCAGACACGCCTCCAGATGTAAACCTCTGGTGCGTGACTTCTTAAAAGCGTAACCACTCGTGAAGAAGTTTCATCTGAACTTGACACGACCAGCGATGACACTTAACAGCACAACATTAACAATTTCACATTTCAGAAGATGGCAGTGTTGGCATGCCATATAACTGCGTCCGGCTAAGGTTCACTACTGTCAAAGTTAGCGGAAGTCCTCCAAGTCAAATAACCCCGATGACATCGTCATATCTTCGTTGAGAAAGCTCCTCCAGAGCCTTTACACTGACGCTGTAATCCTCCTCACCTTCATGTTTAAACTCGCTTGCAGTGCCCCTTTAAGTTTCTCCTTCCATTTGTGGAAAAAAATAATCGGAAAAACGCACCGTCAGGAATATATTTTCTAAAAGCTAATCCCCCCGGTGAGCTCCTCCCTAACATCACAGCGCAAAAAAGTCTTTCATTTTAAATAAAAGCGGATGATTAAAGTAGCTGTGCGTTATTCAGCGCCATCAATCATATTTCTGACAAGCAAATGGAGAGCATCACTCATGCGTGTTTCATAAGTTTCCCCCCTTGAAAAACCTCACAGACGAGCGGGCCATAATCAGAACCACGTTTGATGCCGTGGCACCACTGAAGTGCAGAATCACACAGAGCAAGAGCAGAGGAGAGCGGCCGTCAGACGTGTCGACAGAGCTGACGGAAACCGAGATCAGCCGTCTCCACTCCTGCCCGTCTCTCTGTCCGCCTGCTGATGTCAGACTGTCTATTTGTCTCGTTCAGATCCAGTCGGTGGAGGTCGTCACTGATGGCCCTCTTCCGTCTCTCACGCTGCACCACGAGGGCTTCTTCTGGCGGTGTGTGTTCCAGGTGGAGCCCTCAGCGCACGCAGTCCTGGCCACTCTCTTCAGTATGTAGTTTTCGTTGGGGCCCGTCCAGTGTGGTTTTCACGTCTCGTGCTTGGCAGTTTGGTCCTGCTTGACATGCTAGCAAGAGCAGGAAAGAGAAATGTCTATAATTTGGATGTTTGACAGAAAATGTACAGTAAGAGGGCAGGAAGAATGTGTGGGCATTCATTTTGGTTCATGTGGTGATCTGGCTTTTTCTCTACACTTTGCTCTTGTGCTGTATATCTCATTCTCTTTGTATTTCATCACATACAGTAGGTCGATTCTTTTGAGCCTCAAACTGTTTGAATTTTTTCTTTTTCATGTAGCAAACCAGCCAGAATCCAAGGTCTGCGTCCATGGTTACCTCTTCCCTCTGCCTGTCGCTCTTGGACAGGTTCCGCATCCAAGTTACGATGCGACAGCAGGTAACACACTGTGGTTGTTGCTATGAGGGGGTGTGCTTGGTCTGCAGTGGTGTTCGGGTGGGTGGTACGTGATATTTCAATGAGATGATTAATGTGCACTTCACTTATCACTGGTTTTTACTGTAACGCCGTGGATGATCGGTGAATGCCAAGCAGCACTGAAGCTGTTCTTGAGGCTCATGTTGGCCTCACACCTCGTCAAGGAACCATGAATCATCTCTATATGTTGTGGTCAACACACAGTTGTAAGGAACAACATTGCAGTCTTGAGGCCCAAGTTTGGTTCAATAATCAATATATTATAGTTCTCCAAAACTTTTGTCCACGGCCACACTTCCACGGGAACACACACATACATTTTTGATAATTTGGTCTTTGAGAATATCGGTTACATTGGCTGAAGACAGAAAGATTACACAGTAACACTGAGAGAGTGGAGGGTTAAGGAGCATGTAAATAAACCAGGTAAATGGATGCAAAGATGGTGTTCATGTTCCTTATTGATTCCAAATGTAAACCAAGGTCATAGCTAGAACTTTAGGAATAATTCTACATTTTGGCCAACACTGTTGTAGCACTGCTCTTGCTGAGAGATAAATAACAAAATCCATACCAGTAACATATCTGTCTGTTACATATGAAGCTAGGAGAACCTAGCTTAGCATAAAGACTGCATGCCCGGGGACACAGCTAGCAGGGCTCCATGTAAAAAACAGGCGGACAAAACATAGGATCGCTTCCACTTACAACATTATTAATATGATTATTGATGGACTGCATACAAGTATCCATATTTTTACATCAAAAAGCAGCCTCCCTGACCATTGGACCTGCTACTTTGAGTCACCACTCCATTACTCCTCGTGGTATACTGTTCTGTTTTCTGACAGTTTACGGCTATATTACATCATGTTGATTGCACACATGGATCTGGATCGAGTTGCAGTTTGTGTGCTTTTGTTAAACAGGCACTGAGCCACGACTACATGCACCTTTTATAAATCTTTTCCTGTCAAGTTCTGTGACACAACAATGCAGTGAGAAAATACCCAATTCCTGCACTTTGCCTCCAGGGGTTGTTCCTCTTCAGTTACACAGACATTGGAATGTAGAGGTAATAAATGTTGTGCAGTTTATTGATTTTCACTATATTTGTTGGCTTTAAAGAGCCAGCTGTCCCCCCTCTGTTTCTAGCCTTTATGCTAAACTAGCTATCTCCCTAGCTTCTAACAGCATTTATTGGACAGCTGATTAAGTCTTGGTGAAAAAGCTAGTTAGTAGTTTTAACAGCAAGTAACATTTCTTTAATTATAAAATGTCCCTCCAGGTTGCTAAAATGCTTACATGCGTAGAAACACAGAGAACACGACCTCAATGTCCTCAATGCTGCAGCAGAAGTGAAATCCCGCTCTTGCCATGCTGTAAACATACATTGGCGACTGCTCTGATGGCCGCCTGTTTGTTTTTCCTGCAGTGTTTCGGGGTTTCTGGACCGTGCTCATAATCCTCGGCCTGGTGGCAGCTTTGACCGGACTCTTCCTCCTGGTGTGCGGCGGCCCCTTCATCAGTCACAAGCTCTACAAGCTGGGTGGCGCTTTCCTCGTCACTGCTGGTAAAATATAGAGTCTGTGCACATGTGTGGAGTTCATAGTATTTATGTACAGAGTGAAATGTGCTGCCAGGGGAATAGGTGGATACCGACACAAGTCGCTGTCAGCCGCTCACACCTGTCACATGACAAACAGAGCAGCAGATGTCACTCTGCGGCACCGTCGCTATAACAACAGCAGGTTAAACGCCGCCGGATGAATCGGAGGTGCATTCCTCTGCTGTTACTCACAGTGACAGCCTCGATCTGTCTCTCACTGACACCCTCTAAATCACTCCCCAGCCTGCCTGTTCCTGTTCATGCTGCTGCTCTACGTGCTGTGGATGGAGCTGGTGGACGTGGAGCGCTACGTCCTGCAGGAGAGAATGGAGGCGTGTCCGAGCGCCCAGGTCTCAGTGCTCTACGGCCTGTCGTTCATGGTGGCCGCTGCCGGCGTGCCCCTGGAGCTCGTCTCCGGGTTGGTCTTCATGCTGGTGGGCCGTGCGCTGCATGCCAGCAAGTGAGCTTTCCATCTGGCCTGTGGTGGAACAAAAGACTGACCTTTATTTGTCCTGCAACTGGGACCGAGCAGCACACTGGTGGGATGTAAATACAAGCTGCAAAGACGCGATTAATATTAGAGCAGCGTGCAGTCAGAGACAATGAGTCGATGTATCAGTTTTTACAAACACGCTTTGATTATTTCTATAAAATCATTCTGTACTGTAGAATGATACCACAGTAACTCAGATGTACAGTCTATGGGATTAGTGTGGTGTGATATGGATGTGAATTGGGGATAAAGGAACCATGTATGACGTGCCTGTTTTTTTTTTTTTTTAAATAAATTGCGTGAGTCTGTTTATTTCCTGTACTCATTTGCATCCTGCTGTCATTCTTCTGATTGGTTGGTTTGTCAGCAGGATTACACAGAAACCACTAAATTGATTTCCACCAAACTTCGATGGAAGATGGGAACAAACCCCGTTCATTTTTGGTGCAGACCAGGATATAGTCCACAAGTGGAGTATCAGCTGCTTCGGCACGATTTTACACGATTGGAGCTGATTCCGCCTCTGACAATTTAGAGTAACTGCTGAACCTTACAGTTGCATGTCTTTGGTTTGTGGGAGGGAGACACAGTACCCGGAGAGAAACTCCACACAGAATGCCCTGCCTGGTGCTGAACCCAGGTCCTTCTTGCTGTGGTGCGACAGCGCTAACCACTGTGCTTCCCTGGAGCTCCTAGCAGCCAATTAAGTGATGAGAGTGCTGGCCAAACATGGTGCAGCACCCGAGATCGAGGGCTGCCAAACTGATGACAGGAATGCAGCGCAAAGTTTGGCTCCAGGCAACCCAGGGCCTTAAGTTAACAGCTAACAGGACCACTGACGCTGTCTTACAGCAGCTAAACTCCCTAAACCACCTAGGAAATGGATTACCTGTTGTCACAGTGGTCACAGTTGGTCTTGGGGTTTGTGTTCAGTCCTGACACAGCACATGTTCACTTGGAGCTCGGTACAGTTAGCCACTGTTAGCGGCTATTTTAGCAACAAGTGAAGCCATCTGTTCATCGGGACTGTCATGATTTTGTTTCCATCATTTTGTTATTTCCTGTTTTATTTTGTAGTTATATCCTTGTGTGTCTTGTTGTCACTTTGTACTTCCTGCTCAAATGTGCTCCCAGTGTTCTGGTTCCCTACTGTCCTCATCTTAAGCCTGATTTTCCCACATCAGCCTTGTCAGCGCTGCCCAGTTGTCAGTGTCTCTCCACCTGCACCTCACCCCCACGTTAGTTTAGTTTAAATCAAAGCCTGTTGTTCCCTCACTCTTTGTTGGCTCGTCTGTTTCTCGTTCACGTGTCTCCTGTGCTCCTGTGCCTTTTGAACAGTAACCCTTCAAAGTAGGATCTAAAAGGGAACTAGGTACTCAGGCGAGCAGGAATTGGAAAGAGACAACAAAACACAAACAAAACAGGAAATAACTAAGCAAAAACAGAGACCACAACAAGGACACTGGAGGGAAAACCAGAAAACACTGTCTTCATGATCTTCATGATATGATCTAGTTTTGCCCAAGTTTTTAGCAGTTTTTATGATTCCATCTGCAGTGTTTTGGTGCCCTCCTGGTTTGCTGTTACCGATCTTTGATCTTACATTACAGTCAGGTAGTTATCAAGTTTGACACTGGATTAAGTTTGACTGAATTAAACCGGGAACGTTGGACCCTGGCGGAGGTATGCACTCTATTACTGCAAATGTTGAGTTGATATTGCGGAAGGGTGAACCATACAGCTGTGTCCCCTGTCCTGCTCTTGGCACACGATCAAAGTAGGCTAGCCGGAGCAGAGTGAGGAGGGAGGGACGGCTGGATGGACGGGAGACAGAAACGGTAGGCTTGGGTAGAGGGTGGGGGTGGAGCACCAGAGGAGTGAATATAGGGGGGGATAGAGGGAGAATTGATGCTTGCAGGGGGGCACAAGGGGGCTTTGAGAAATGAACAGCTGTTTGTGGGTTGGGTTGGTGTACAGCAGGCCGGCCACCTGCCTCCTTCACCCCAGTCCCATCTCACCCCCTCAATGAAACCCCGACACTTTCCCTTCCCCGCCTCACACTGTTTGTGTCTCTGTCGACATGTTCACAGAAACCTTCAGTTCAGAAACCCTCGCCTCTAATAGATAATCCGCTGACACACATCCATCTCACACCCGTTCATTCATTTTTCCACGGGCTTATCCGAACGGGAAGCGCAGACTTGTGATTGTATCATAACTGCCACAATATTAGATCATCCTCCTCTTTCACTGGTCTGAATGGGCAGCGTGTGGAAACAAGCGGGCGGACGCTGAATCACACATATCAGCTTTCATCTGCTCCTCACAGAGCAGGAGTGGTGGTGTGTGTGGGGAGGGGGGCATGTTCACTTCAAAGGAACTCGCTGATCAAACACAAAAACACACTCCTAAGTACACACATGCTGTGATTAAACCGTCCAGAACACACCTGTGATAATTATTGAAATAACTGTAATTTTTACTGCCGATACACAGCTGATCCTAAGATTTACGTATGATAGTCAGTGTAATGCTGTAACAGAGCACCGCAGCCATCAAATGAGAGGTCAGCTGAGTTTACTGTGGTGCCTGTGACCAGAGAGGTTGTGGTCTTCTTACACGATTGTTATCTGGTAATGTGACACATGATTTAGTTTATATCTATTATTATAATTCAAACATGACAGATTTATGATATATCTTGCCTCATCTGTCTGAAAGAGTAAGTTTTTAATCTCATTAATGTTTCATGATAAAGAACATTTTCGTCAAGAACTGAAGCTTTGGGATTACGGGACGGGCCCGCCGGCATCCCAGTTTCTGCAGTGGAATAAGACTAAAAAATTCTAAAATTCTAAAAATTCTATTCTTACAAATAGCACAGTTAATTGTTTGTAATGTAAAAAAGTTTAGAAAACTCATACATTTGAGGCAACGGTCAACATTACATTTTCAAATTCTAAGTCAAGTTCTAACTAAAAAAAGAATTTTAGTTTTCTTCTTCTTCTTTTTTTTTTTTAAAGAAAAACTTGCTGTGAATCAGAATTTTCATAATTCGGATGCTTCAAAATTAAATGGTTGCTTTTGAAAAAGTAAAATTATTAACTGTTATTCACCTTAAGGGCATGTAGAAAATTCATTTTAATATTTACAATGTTAATGAGGTAATAACAAAAACTCACAATTATTCATTTTTTCACTAACTGAATAAACAAGCCTTTCTCAGTGGAAAATAGGGTCAAAAGGGTTCATCCTCACATGAACATGAATGTGCATAACAAATATCGTGAAAATGCAGCATTAACATTTAGATTTTTTAAATATTTACATGTGGAAATAATGTCTTGCGGGTGGAAAGGTCAGGGTGTTTTGATGGTTCACAACTAACAACAAACTAACAACTTTAACAGAAATCTGGCAAGCGGTCAACAAATCTTTCTTTGAACCAAAGGCGAACAAATTTAAATATCCTCGTCCATAACCATCAACTCCTGTGGGGTGAGAAGTCAACTATTACAGGGCAATGTGACAACCCTAAAAGTGCAATATTTATTATTTAAAACGGCTGTGAGTGATGTCTTTAAGGATTTCTTGACATTTTTTGTTTTTTATTTTCACTTAAATGACAAAGATGGTCAGAGCGTCTGTTTTTAACTGAGTTGTTCTCAATGTGGCCACAGACCATATTCACATGGCGACCAGTCTCCTTTGACAATCCCGCACTGCTGTGTTCCCCTGAGTCATGCAAATGCAGAGAATCTGGCAAATCATCATCATCTGACTGCTTCCAAATTGATCAGCAAATAAAAACACAATGAATAGCGAACATCTGGAGTGACATCGGGCCATATATCCAGGTAAAAAAAAACCTTGTGAGTAATTAGCTAATCTTAGCATTTCTTAGCTAACATTACTGTTAATTACATCCTTTGTATTTTACTTCTAGACTTAAATAAATGTGTCCAAGATGTGCATTGATTTATTTAGAGTTCATTTACGCCATTCCTGTCTATCAAAAGCTAATTTTTGTCAGGAAGTGGTTGAATGCTAACGTTAGCTGCTGTGGGTTATCAAATTTGTTGCTCTCTCTTGCAATGCGTGAGCACACAGGCACACATCCATCAGCCCACCCATCGTCATCAGCTATAGTTATTTCGATTACTGATCAAGCATCTATTATCTGATACCAATCTTAAAAGTGGGTCTCACTCCAGGACCACTGTGTACAGTTCTCCAAGCCACAAATACATGACATTTGTATCACATCATCATTTCCACAAAACATGTCAGGCTACTTGTATATGAGCTGACTTATGGTGGCGGCAAAAAAGCTACAAACAGCTGACAAGTGAGACACGGCAGTACGAGATGGTGTCTCTACATATACATGTATACATGTAACCACTGGATATTCTTAACGAGAGACCTCTGTCTGACATAGCATTTCAGCATCTGTAAGAACAAAACTGGTTGATAATCTTGAGGGGACGTTGAGATATTTTCCAGGCATGCAAGTGGCAGCAAAGCAGAATATTTGTGATCGGTTGTCAGGACAGTTTCAGATGAAAACTTGGTAGTTTGGGAAGAACTTGGGAAAATATCCAGATGTGTTTGTGGCAACAAAACCAGGTCAGCCAAACATGATCTTCTCCAAACCAAGCTGTTTATGTGCCTAAACCTAACCACACCATATGCACAGAAATGTTGAGCTGCAACATGAAGAAACACAAGTTTTCAACACATCAAATGTACATTTTCAACATATCTGTGGTTTGGACCGACGTACAAAGCCAGCATTTATTCTGGTGATGGGGCAGCCAGGACCCAGCCTGTTTCAGGAGGCATGCTTTACTAAGTTATCTGGATACGTTTTTAGTAAAACTCACATCCGTTATAATCTGGACGGTGGATTGATGAGAAAGGACTTGCTCTGGCTCCATTTTCAAACATTCATATATCCCAAAAACTACTGATAAGCTTCCACTGTACCTAGTTGGTCCGTATCTCCACAGAGTTCCCGCCTCTGATGTGTGATTTACACACATTCAGCCAGCAGAGGGCTCTCCAGCTCTCCTTTTGAGAAGTAAAAACCTCTCTAGCCAGGATGGACAGAAGGGGAAAACATGAGGGGGCAGCGAGTGGAGAGAAAAGGGAAAGTGAAGGAAAGTAAAGGAAGCAATTACTGAGGCGAGTATCGAGCTAGAACCCCGGCTTGTTCAGTGACTGTAGCTCTTCCTAATCATAGTTAATTAACTCTTATGTCTCCTCCCCTGTCATCCACAACAATGGAAACACACCATCACTTCATTTAAGGAAGAAATAATCGTGCACTTGAAGTGTCAGCAATTATGGCGTTATAATATTATGCATATGCGTTGTGAGTGTCACGTGAATAAAGACATGACATGATAATAAAGTAATAAATGGTTTGCAAATTAACCCCAACAGACCCGAGGAACCCAAAGAGCGTGCGTCTTGTTGATTAGCAGTAATGAGTGTGTGTTGCATGTGTGTGTGTGTGGATGTATGATGTATAGTTTCAGGCACACAGCGGCATTATTCACTGCTAATTTTTCCACTATTTGCTGAAGGTCCCACGTAGGTGATGTGTCAGACAGCAAACAGCAGGAAGTGGCCTCACACTAGGTAGGGAGAGTTAACCCTTGCGAGGACCCCCTCACCCCTCCATCCTCCGGCGCACCTGGACTGAACACTGGTGGGCTCTAATCCAGTCAAAGACGGGGAGGGGGGATACACTTGGTGAGAGCGCTTTCCTTCCTTTCTCTAACCCCCCAACTCTACTAGTGAGCCGATTACCTGCTCTGTGTGTGTGTGAGGCCCCGAGTGCGGCCCTTTTTGTGTGTGCGTGTGTGCTCACGCGCGGGACCAGACGGACACAGCTCCTCCCAGATAAAGGGTTTTTTTTTTCTCCTGTCAAAAAATTACAGATAATACGAGCTGATATGAGAGAACGCCGAGCCTTATGGCATCACTCTTGCTTTTCTGTGTTTTTTTTTTTTTTTTTGTTTCTTTTGTACACCCCAAATCCCCAGAAACGGCCCCACAACCCCCTGAACACACACAAACACACACGCACACTCGCTAATCTGTATTGCGGGGTAGGTGGAGAGGGAGCAGGTGGAGGCATAAAGAAGAGTTTCTGTGTGTGTCTTTTCTTTTTCTATTTTTGTATAAACAACTAGATCAGTCTTATTAAAGACATCCACCCCTTAAAGTGAGCACACACTCACACACACACACACATGCACGCACACACACACACACACACACACACACACACACACACACACACACACACACTCACATGTTCATGCAGACAGATTATGTCTCAGACAGTCAGAGCTCCTGCCTTCAATTAACCTCACAAAGACGGGATCACTTACACACACATCTGATGATGATAGCAGGAGGGAAACAGTGAAGATGTGTGTGTGTGTGTGTGTATGTGTGTCAGACTGTGTATGTAAATGGCTGCTCTCTATACAATAGGCAGGCTCTTCAGCATCGCAAGTCATAACACAATAGTCAATTTATTAGTAGAGGACATTGCCGTATGTCTTCTGACACAGTGTGCAAACATTCCTCGCAGTTCAAACTACCAGAAAATAACGTTAATAAATAATATAAATAATGTTTTCTAGTGTTGCAGCAGGTTTATGAGATATACATTTTGACGCTCATTAACGGTAAAGAAGTTACACATCCAAAGAGGACGGTACTGATTTATATACGCTTTCGCATTAATGCTCGATCAAAAGTAAACAAAACATTTGGCAGGAAAATTCTAGGGCTAAAGGACTGGCTGGATGTTGCTCTGTATTTGTATTTAGTGGAAGAGGTTCTTCTTTTTGAATACTTTTAGGAACAAAATAATAGTAAACAGCATACAGGTTTTTTTTAATCTTAAAAATGACTGTGGTGTATATGTAAGCATAATGCAGATGCTGTTTCTATATTATTCCACTTTTAGGGACTTACAGTGGATTGTTGTGGACGGACAGTGCGTGCCATTATCGTCATTTGTATGATTCTTTATGTCGAGACAACAACAACAACAACAACAACACAACAGTTCTTGGCCAGAGATCACAGAGGTAGATTGGAGCTATAATGGCTTTCCACGGCGCGTGCCAGTGCGGCCGTGCAGAACACTTGGATACGTAGGACGATGCGCTCTACATCCTGGTTTGTTTGAAGCAAAATGAACCCTTTAAGATTCCCATTGTCTCAGTCTGGCCCTACGTTTCGAATTCAAACAAAACGGCCATCCGATCTAACTTACAAGCTGGTTTGGGGGGTCTCATTGGGCCCGAAGTTTCAGTCCCCAACACTGACGGTACATAAAGATGGACTGCTAACCAAAAGCCAAGTCAAAACATCTTGATTGCATGTTAATGTGTCACCTCCTCCGTTATATTTTCGTCCCTGTACATTCGTTAGTTGGTTGTTTGGTTGGTTTCTCAGCAGGATTACACAAAAACTACTGAACGTATTTCCAGGAAACTCAGATAGACGACGGGTTTCAACCCAGAACAGACTCCATTAACTTCTGGTGTGGTTTCAAAAATGGACGGATCCAAAATTTTTTTAGATAATGTGTTTTCCGCCATTTTCTTAAGTCTGGGTTAGGGTTATTTCTCAGGGAATAATGGATCTTGATGAACAAAAAAAAAACAGGCATATTTAGCTTGCTGGTGTCTGTAAGTAAGTAATATTTGATGTGGATCCAAATTAAAAATCTGTTAGATTTAAATATGTTTTATCTTCTATTGGAATAGGCTCTACTGAATTAAAGGGGACTGTTGGTGTGGAGTGCCATTCTAGATTTTCTAATAAGTTTGGTTTTAATTAGTCATTTGATGCTCTCATCTCATTCATCTCTGCACAGTGGGAGGAAATGGAGACTCGCTGTCCATCTTTAAAGACAGTCTATGGTTCACGGTTCCAGTCTGAATATTTGGCGGCATGTTATCCCCCCAATATGTCCCCTAACCCTCAACCCTAGTGCTCTGTTAACCTACAGAACATTAGGTCCAGGACCCCCCGAATTTAATGTGCTAGAATGACAGCTTGTTGAGCCAAACCTGGCACAGTGCAAAGGCTTTGTAAAACCAGCCATGCATCACCTTGTAAAATAAAAATAAAAATGTTAAGTACCCCAAAATGACCCCAGAGCATGTGTGCGTTGGGGTTCAGAGGTCAGATGCTGAGTCAGAGGTGGCAGATGAGGAGACGCAGTAAATACAGCGGTGTCATTTATACAACACAACGATCAACAATCGCACTTAGCGGCTGCTGCCTTCTTAATTCACCTGCAGCTGATCTGTGGTGGGCTGTAAAAGCCATTTTATTGTCACCTGAGTTTGTGTGTTTCTGTTCTGGCCCTGGCACACACGCACGCCAATGCCGGTGTCGGACACACACACACAAACACACAGACACAAATCATCGTGTACGCGTCATGTTCACTCTCGAATCTGTCTGGCAAGCAAACTACATCCAGCACAGATAGAGAGGATGTATCTGTGCTGAACGATACAGAACAGTACGATCAATCTGACCAAAAAAAAATGAATAAATACAGTTAAGTGAACAGAGAAAGAACTCAGCATAGAGGCGGGAAGAGCTCTGTGTGGACACAGAACAGAGGAGACATTGCTTTGGGCTTGTGTCTCAACCATCTCCTTTCTTCTTCTCTACTGTATGTCTTTATTTTTCTTACCCCCCCCCCCCCAAACTTCTTTCATTTCTGCTGAAGGAGAGGAAGAGGAGACAGAGGAGAGAGGAGGGGGGTTGCGATTAGTTTCAGGGCTCCAGCCCACTTGATTGGCAGCTGGCAGCATATGGAGCTGTGAGGAAGGTTTGCCCACGCTCACTTCTGAGGAAACAAATATTTGCCTGAAGGGGGGAGAGAGAGAGAGCGAAAGAGAGGGGGGGAGAGTGGTGAGAAAAAAAAAATATTAATTAGTTTGCAGACGCGCTGAGAGATAAAAGTCGGCAAGACGTATCCATCAAAAGACTGCAGAGTTAGCTGCAAAATGGAAATTTTCCCCAAGTTGACAGATCCAGTATAGGCTGCCGGCGGAGCTGAGGGGAAGAAGACATGCGCGCAGGGGAAGCACTGAGGTGCACAACACAACGGCCCCCCAACGTGGAGACTACATTAACATCTGTGCATACGTTAACATATTCCGAGTGGAATTAACATTTAGGCATGCATCTTCCACGCCTGAGAAACATTTCTCTGGCCCCTCCAATTATTTCTTAATTATCGTCTCCACATCGAGAAACAGAGCCGCGTGGAGAGAAAGCCGACACATATGCAACACGTCAGACGCACTCGAGGTAAACATACAGACGCCAGGAGTGTTTGCAGTCACACCATGATTTCACACAAACAGCTCCACACAGACGATTATGATGTGGTGAGCATTATCATAGATTTAGATTCTCTCACGTTGCAAATTAATAGATGTGCGCGCCCACAGTGACTGCTCTGCTCTTTGACTTGGCCCCGTTTGCTTCCAAATTTCACAGACACACTGTTTAGTTTTGCTATTTAACTATTGAACACAGAGACTTGTAGGATGTCAGTGACTTTTTAAGTGTATTTTTTGGGAGGTGTGTTTCCTTTCCAAGACACAGAGATTGATAAATCTTGTGTCTGTGCAACATGTGCAGAACAGGAGTAAGGAACAGTTAGCCAGATTAAGCTAAGGGGCCTCGAATGGCACTCAGCAGAGTGGCCATGGCCGCCAAGTCACCAAGGCCCAAGTCCCTCTTTAATTAAATTAAGCCCAACACACTTTGAAACTCATTGGCTCTGTATCACTCAAATGTTAAACCATCCACCACTGCCTAACCAAAAACAGATCCAAAATCCTCCTTTATATTGTACTCACTGATACTGTCGATACAGCCAGCTAGATACACCTCATTTCTTTTGTTTAGATCCATGGATTATTTCCCGGGACATTTTAACAAAAATCTCACAACAACAACAACCACAAGTCAACTTTGAATGATTTACAGCTTTGGTTTGTCAGCAGGATTACATAAACACCTGGAAAGAGAATTGGTCTCAGCCCAGAGTGGACACCTTTAACTGTTTCCACCTATCTGGGTAAAAGGACAGATCCAGATTGATTGAAAAGAAAATCATCTAAATCGATGGCTGAGTTGAAAGTTGACTAATCAATTAAAGTTGATAAATCTTTTCAACTCTTACAACAGAACAGTAACACTGTAACAGTCTACTTTGAGGCTACAGTTTATGTGATTAATTCAAGTATGTATCATCTTGTCAGATTTTGCAGTCAACCAACCAACTAAACAAGGCAGAAAACAGAACCTCCTTGGTGGAGCTAAAATGTCTACAAACAGCTTTAAAGCTCAGTAGTGCATTGTATCTTTCTTTAAACCAGAGATGCCCAAATTATATTCAAAACTCAAACGTAATGGGGGGCTCCTGGCCAAAACCAGCCACCTATTGTACTTGAATTGATAAGATGCAAAATGGTAGGCTGACTAGAATCTCAAGTTTCCTTGACTGACTTCCTTTCATGAGAAATAATTAATAATCATGACCCTCTATATTCAAAGAGTAGTTTTACCAAAAAGAAACAAGCAAACAAGTTTTCAGAACCCTCATTTGCATTATTACACCAATCAAACCA
The DNA here is from genome assembly GCF_904848185.1 of Acanthopagrus latus. NCBI lineage: Eukaryota > Metazoa > Chordata > Actinopteri > Spariformes > Sparidae > Acanthopagrus > Acanthopagrus latus. The sequence continues at coordinate 13,582,384 of NC_051056.1, forward strand.
AAGCCTGTTTAGACCAACCATATGCCATCTAGCAACCTGTGCTACGGCCAGAAACGCCACACTAAAGAGCTGGGTGGGAACCTTTTATTTATCTAGAAACAGCTCCAACACAAAACCCTGTCTAATGACGCAACTTGTCATCTTTACATTTTCTGTTTGGGTGCTGCTGAATCCACTAATCAGGACCAAAAACACCACATGAAAGAGACTCGCTTTGCTTTGATACACGCCGTTCAGACACTGACCACGGGATTATGCCGCACTGATAAGGTAATTAACGGACTATGATAGTGTAATTAAGCAACATCTGAGAAGAAAGGCTGCTGGAGTGGCGTGTTGGTGTGGGCGCACATCAAAGCCCGTGGCACCGCTTTAAAGGCGGATCGGCTGTGCAGAACATTTGGTTTAGCGCGACGGTTGCTCCGCTAAGGTGTCGACGGAGGGGCCGGGAGAAAAAAGCTGGGCGCGCCGTTGAGAATTAGCTGACAACACCACACGACATTATTGTGATGGAAATAAAATGCTTCTTTCTTTTCTTTTTTTTTCGGGGGGAGGGATTCAGTTGTGTAAAAATGGACAGAGATCATATCGAGGGAACACAGAGGCAGTAAGTGATAGCTCTATTGTTAGAGATCCAAATGGTGTCTCTCTCTCTATCAGCGCACAGTCTCAACAGATTTTCGCTGAATAAATGGAACTTGCATGAATTCACTTAGGTATTTACCTTGCTTTGCTTTATTGAGAATGCATCTTTGTGGGGTTTCGTCGTTGGGCCTTGCACAGTGCGCTCCCTCCAGCTCCCTCTCCCCCGCGCCCCCACACCCCCCCACCTCCCTGTGTGTGCACTGAACCAGCACAAATTCGGTTTTATTGTATTTGTTTGTTTATTTACTCTTATCTCTTTTCCATTTCAGAGGCTTCCTATCAGAGACCTGCAAACCTCAGAAGCCGAGTGGCAGGGGAGCCGTGGGTTTACATTTGCGCGCGTGTGTAAGTGCATGAGTCTGTGTGTGTGTGTGTGTGTGTGTGTGTGTGTGTGTGTTTCAGGGGATTGGTATAAAATTAAAATACAAATAGAAAGGAAACATTGGAATCATCACTTTTGTTATCGCCAGCTATACGGTTTTTAGCCCCCACTGTTAACAAACTCCTCCGGGGTGATGAAACAGAAAGCGCTGAAATGTTCTCACTCTATGACTCAGAGAATATCTTTTAAGTAATACTATAAACACTTGGCACGGCTGCAACGGGTGTGAAACCCATTTTAGGCATTAAATGAGAAAAACATTATTGCATCCAACAATAAAGCGCTCAGCCTAAGATGAGTGCATTCACAAACATAATTAATTCGGCGCCAAGTCTGTGGGAACTTGCGGGGATAACATCGGAAATTATAGACCATTACCTAAACACCATATATGGAAAGTGATTAGCCTGGACTCTCTAGGAATTACTTCCATATTGGATCACTAAAGTATCTTTCCCTGATCTGCCATACTATAGCTGTGGATATTAAAATCATTGCCTTTATATATTCCAAGGTTTTACTTGAAGGTCAATATCAGTTTTCTTGGCTGGTGATAGCACTGTAGCAAGCTAACCTTGGACTGCTTTGCTGTCTAGTCATGGGAGTCTCTCTGACATTAAGATTAAAGGTGCAGTACTTAAGGACTGGCCAACTGTCAAAGCAAAGTCACTCAAAACAAATAGGGTGCATATCACCAGAGTTACCGGTAACTGCTGCTAAATGCTAGCTGTAGCCGCCAGTAGCTATCTAGCTCTGTTAGCCGTGCAGCTAGCAGTCCAGACCTGACTGGTCAGCATGCTAACCTCAATGGATATCGCTGCAGCACAATACACAGATGCTCTCACATAACGTTATCACATGCTGTCTGTAATTTTAGCTTTTTTTATGTGTTAAACCAAAATTCTTACATATTACACCTTAAAATCCACAATTTCACACAGAGGAACATTTACAAACAACACTAACCTCAGACATTTTGTTTTGGCCATCCTTCATGTTTCAACTAAGAGTCTACAGCCATGCTAACAGCTTTTTATTAGGCTAAATGCTTACGTCAACATGTTAACATTGACAAGACACACATGCTGATTTTTAGCAGATATTATGTTTACCATTTACACCATTATAATTTAGCATATTAGCATGCTAACAGTTGCAAATTGTAACTAAATACAGAGTGGAGTTGAGGCCGAGAATGTCAACAGTTTGGTAAGTATTTAATCATTAACCAAAACATTGGACATTTTAATGGATAATGGAAGGAATCCCCAAAACAATTGTAATCCATGAGGAGAAAATACATCCAATTGTTGTCCAGAAGTTTAACACAAACTACTAACGTGTGTGTGTGTGTGTGCGCATCGCCTGCCAAAATCAAATTGTTGATTTGAATTTGTGACGTGATTATATGCTACACATTTTTGACCCTTATGCAAAAGAGTCGTCCCATTTCATAGTATTTTGTACCAACGGAGTGGACCACATCGTCACTTTTTTCAATAGCGGACGTCAGTGTTCTCAAAAAACTCAACTTTCCCCATAGACATCACAGCATTAGACCGGAATTTGTTTTCATCTTTGAGAGCACTTTTAAAACTCTTCTGTCTCCGGTGGACGAGTTATCATCTTGGTGTGGGCGGACAGCCAAAGCAGAATAAGGAATCTTTTTCAAATGTATTCACAATAGTGTTGTGGCTATTGCATAAAATCAACAGTATACTCCAGGTGTGTTTGTTTTACCGTGAACGTAACAAAACAAGCAGCTTTGTTTTGCGTATCTGCTCGGTGGCCTGAGACAACACTGAGGATAGATCTCTACAGAACTACAGAACCCCATGAGACGGGGACCACACTGATTAGATTGCAGCCTACGTCGCAATCTTTCATGAAAACAGGGATGATGTTGTTTTCTGGGTAGCAGAAAGATCACAACAGTCACTCTTTTTTTCTCTTCCTCTGCCAACTTTGGCGTCTTCGATTCTGCGATGATGTCCGGACAGAGAATATCAAACTAACTGAAGGCCCTTAGTTGGTGGAGTGTAGGTCGTGATGGAAAGCACTTCATGTAGGAGACTGTACGCAGTCAACCCGTGTTCATCAAGTTACATAATGCAGTTGAGAATGGGGTCAGATTTAAAGAGGCGCCGTTCTCCCTGTTACAAGTCGGTGCGCCATCAGAGGATTATGTGATTTGAAGGTGAAATAGTTACAAACTGTTGCTTTAACTTTGAAACTGGAGTAACTTTACAGAGGTGAAGCTCAAATTCAACCACAAAAGAAATCACAATATTGCCAGTAGAAGCCAAATGTGGGTCTTCTTCTAGCTTTTTTTTTTCCCCTGTGCACACAGATTGAATTATATTTGGAGTGCGCTCATATACTGGTGGTTTAAGACAGTGCAGTAAAGAAGCATGAAGTCCCATCAATCACTGCCTCATTACCACCACCACCACCACCAATGTCCTCGCCAGTCAGCCCAAGTACTTAAGTGTGTGTGTGTGTGTGTGTGTGTGTGTGTGTGTGTGTGTGTGTGTGTGTGTGTGTGTGTGCGAGAAAGAGAGAGCGAGTCTCTGGTCCACTCAGGAGGAGAGAGCGAGCGATCTCGCCAGGATCTGAACTGCCTCTTTGATCTCCCAAAGCCAAACAGAGGGAGAGAGACGCTCGCCCCTCACAGAGAGGATTAAATATCCCTGAGTCGGGACATCACAACTCCCTCTCGCCCCCCCACCCTCCTCTCCGTTCCTCCCCCATCCACCCCGCTTTCCTCCGCTCCCTTCCTCCTCCCGTCTACCCTGGTTATCACTGAGTCTCCAGAGGGGCTGCAGGGAAAGGAGAGCAAGTGAGGAAGAGGAGAGGAGAAAGGAAAAGTAAAGGGGAGACTGTGCAGTTTTTTAAAAGCCAAGAGGACATCTGGGCCCACAAGGACTTTGACTGTTTCACCCACACAGGTCAAAGTCTGGATAGGTCATAGCTCTGCCCCGCGGCTGCTTGTGAGTCTGTGTGTGTGTGTGTGTGTGTGTGTGTGTGTGTTAGGCCTATCTGAAAGAAGAGGATTTGTTTAAGAGAGTGCAGTGGAAAGGGTGGAGGGGATGGAGGGATGTTGAAACAGCCAGATGAAAGAGTGCAGGAGGTCTGAGCTGTTGTGCTAACCCCCGTACACTCGGAGGTGCCCCGTGTGACTTCCGCCCCACACACTCCTCTGAGGAATTCTCTTATTAAAGGCTTTTCTTTCTGCCAATCTGGATAAGTTTATTCCAGACAAAACAGTTTACATGGGATTTATATTGTACTGCAACCGCTGCAACACTGGCCAACAACACTCTCTTGTACTGTAACAGCTGATGTAGATTTATGAGTAAGACTGTCTTCATTCCAATCTTTATACTGTATGATGTCCTTCATTTGTCTGTTAATTTGTGCAAAGGTACCATGTAGGTCATATTCTGGCAAGATATCAGGACAGGAACTCACTGGTGATAAACACGCTAATCTTCTGTCAACCTGGCAATGAAAATAAAAGTAAGGCTTTAACTCTCAAGAGAACTGAGATGGGAAAGTTTTTAATGTCTCAGAAATTCCTTTATTAGTCACACAAACCAAAGGACAGTTCAATGACACATTCAACATTCATTCTTCAGGATATATACAAATTCTGTTATTCCCACTGGCCCATCAGACTTGTGATTAACATCTTGTTTGGGCCCCGGAAGATTTTCTGATATCAAATTGAACTTGAAGTCCTTCTTAAATTTTGGGATGTCAGAAGTTTAAAGGTCATATTGAAAACACTTTTATGTTGACAAATGATTTTGTTAAATAGTAACTCATCTACAGAGCTTCTGTAAAAAAAAAAAATAATAATTGATTAAATGTGAATTAATATTGTTACAATGTTTGTCAGGTCTAAAATGATTGTCTTGTTTATGTCTGTGATCCAGCTTCCAACAAGGTTTGTAAACCAATAGCGTCCAATCACGTTGTGTCTGTGTTTCGTCAGTGACCACGAGTCTTGGTAGCTGCCAGTTTGTGGATTTATTATTTTTTTTAATGGCTAATTTCCACAGTTTGTAGCCAACATACTGTACTGCCTTAATGTTAACTAGTTAGCTAGGCAATGTAAATTCTAGATAGCTAGTTAGCGATAGCTACAACAACAGTGGTGTTGTGATGAGAATACAGTGGTACGGGGGAGATGGAATACCACATTTAGCACAAATGCATGTGTTGAAAGTTTATAAACTGTTATGCGTCTCTGGATTGATCATTCATTTTACATTTAAAGTAAACTCCAGGCTTACCAGTGCATTCAAAACCACTTGACTTGGACGCAACAAACCTGAGTGAGAAAGTTCAAGTTCCAATTCAAAATGGTGTTCAATGAGTGCCGAGTGGCAGGAGAGAGAATGATAGCCTTGTTTGCGGAATCACGTCATCGCCATAACCTATGCCACAGATGACAGTCTGAAACAAGGTGACATGATCAATACTGTTGCTCTGATTATGTCATGAAATTATTTAAAATAAGACGGCAATGACTAAAACCAACTTCTATCATAACCCCTCTATTCCACCAGATACGTGTCCGGCCCGGCTCTGCTCTGTCGCGGCTCTTCCACAGTCACACACTGACAAATGTAAGCACTTCTTCTAATCATTCAGTTGGAAACACATTGTGTTGTTGCTTTTGTAAAACATACCTTTAACTGTGGCCGGACATGAATATGTAATTATCGCAGGAACTCTTCTGTCTCAAAACTCCAGCTGTTTGGAGGTGTTGCCCCGTGCCGTACTCAACACATAGCTGGTGGGGGTTGCTGGGTGACGGATGATGGATGACGGAGCAAAACCATAGCGTAGCCTGAACGCAGCAGACATGCATCCAGTGGAATCTTAGAGTAGACACATTTTTGCCATTTGTGATCTTCCATAATGCAGAGGATACAATTATCATACAAACACATTCATTATCACACAACTGGAAAAGTTGCAACGACCAACAGACAAGGGGGAAAACATAACCTTCTTGGTGGAGGCCCAAAAAGCATATAATGCAAAGAGCACAGGAAAAATGTGATGGCTGGTGTTGTCGTAACCATCTTAACCACCTTCACTCTTACACAGGGCTGGGAGGAGGAATGATGGCACAACCTTCCTTCTTTAAAAGGGCTGTAAGAAAAGGAGCTGTAGTAACTCTGCAGTCTGAGCGTTACACATCCGTAACGGAGTACATCTCACCACTCACAGATGATAATTAAATGTTTGGCTCAGTATCCCACATGTATCAGTACATGACTTACACACCACTCTTATCTGTGTCACACAAAAACAGCCAACATAAGCGCGTGATATTCCTTATCTAGCTAATTAGTGAAAACCAATTACTTATTATACCGAGGAGCTTAAAAGCCAAACACGTATGAGAAAACATGCAACGCGAGGATCTTCTGCACAGGCTACCGTCATAAAAGTGTGGGGGGATTTGACCCGAGATGCAGAGTGGTGTGGCACGGTGCCCACTGTGTCTGTGCGTGTTGACGGCATGAAAGCAACATTTCAGTGTTCAGACAAATAAAGCTCCAGTGCATTTAAGAAATATTGCCGTCAAAAACATCAGTAACCACTCAGGAAGTTCAGACATACTGCCACGGTGAGCTATTTAGCAGTCAAATATCAACGCTTTGGGTTCAAGTCTAAGGCCACATGCCGACCCAGAGCGCTGGTATTTCACCTTCCCTATCTTTAATCCTTTAATGTGAGCATGTACACATTCAAACATGTGTCCATGTGTGAGTTCCTGCACTATTAGCTCCAGCTGAACAGAAGCGAAGGTCAGCGCTCTCTGCGAGGGGTTAATACAATCACCATTACTGCTTCCTGCTGCTGTGCCGGGACAGAGGAGGCAGGGCGTGGAGGGGGGAGGGGGGTGGGGATGAGGAGAGCCGGCGAGGGCGGACGGAGAAAGGGGCAGCATCTGACATGACAGTGACAAATTGCCTTGTATTTATTCAAATTGCGTAATGTGATCTTTTGGCTGTGTTGTAATGTGTGTTTTCAGTGTTCGACCCCGCTGATGAGTTAGCACTAACGAGCTCGCAAGGAGGAGATGGCGAGGTGAGACGCAGACAGTGACGTCAGTGGACGATCGACTGACGAGAATGATGTTAAAATAGACTCACATCATACGTTCTGATTTGACAAACATCAAATCAGTGAATCTGATTGTCAGTGTTTTTAATATTTATAAAGACTCACCAACCAAGTTTTAAAGACTTGAGACGGACTACTTTTAGCCTTTAATTAATGCGTATTACATTTTTGCTTGTTTCATCACTGAATGTGGCACTTGGTCATGGCACCTTTGTCGGCCTTCACGGACTGACAGCAGAGGTCAGACTGAGCATGCTAGCAGAACAAATGGATAATGTAACTGAAAAGAGTTGATTATGATGAACCAATCTGATGAAAACAGGAGAACACAACCCAACACACTTCCGCATTAAGTAATGTTAGCTACGTAGTTGCATTAGCCTTGATGTGTAGTAACTGTACGTTCTCACAGAGGAGCGTGTCAACTATGGATATCTTCAGAGCTTACACAGAAAACAATCATGGGCTTAAAGCAGCGTTGTGAGGGGGGAATGCCTGGATTGCCGTTCCCAGGAGTATGCCAAAAGTGTTAGAGGGTGGTAACAGAAGTAGCCATTGTAAGACTTAAATGGTGCGTAATGATATTTGTTTTCGACTATCAAGGCAATCTGTTCGAATGTTTGGCAGACGCAAAGTTCAGTAGTGGTAGGCTACTGCGAAAATACATCAGGCTTGACATGTCTTACCAGCACTCTGTCTGAAGTGCTCCGAAGATGTCTGCAAGTAAATAAGAAGTTGTCTTTTTTATGTCTTAATAGCTTGCTAGCTAGCCACAGGTAAGCCTCCATTAAGAATCACTCAGTTGTGTCCAGAGCTAAAAGGGCTGACGATGGGTCCCCTGGAACATGACGTGCAGTCTCCGGGGCTTAGCTAACGTTAGCTGTTAAAGATCTGTAAATACCTTCGAAAACATAGTCTGGCTGCATGTTATATCTTGAGTGTCTTTTTTTCTATTACATGTGTGAAATGCTGAAGATGCGACAAGGTTGTGGAGGCACCAGAGTTGTTGGAAGGCACCTCGGATGAAGACGGACTGAGAATAAGGTAAAATTTAAAAATGCATTATTTGTAAGGTACTTGTTATCACTCTCATTTTTTGTTTGTGTTGCTGTAACTGACCAGAAAGTGTCTTTACATAAGTAGATGGAGATGATAGACCACCCTGCCAAACTCTGTGACACAACATTCAGACGGACCCAAAATCAGTGCACAGACTAAACATCCAAAGCTCCGCTGGTTCTCTTCGCTCTGCCCTCTGGATTATTGATACAGACACCTGCAGAGATCCGGGAAGGCGACACACACCGATGAACACAGCCAACACACACACTGACATATGGAGCCAGCACGCTGCTGGATGAGTCATGGGTAGCTGAGGTCAGTGCAAAAGATCTGGAGACATTAGTGAGGGGAGAGGGGAAGCACCTGCTCCGACAGGGGAAAAGATGTAGATGAGGGAGTGGCGTGGAAAGGGTGGATGTTGATTATCACCTCCTCAGAGTAAACGTAAACATGACTGGATCACATGTAACGATTTGAAAATACAATATTGATTCATGAGTTTACAATGATGAATCCCTAGATATTTGTAAAGCTTTACTTAACAGCACATTCCCAGATGAAAAAGCCATTTCTCAGTTTTTCTTCGATAATCTACTTGGGACACCAAAGTAAAAATATGAAGACTTGCAGATATGAGAAACAGACGGATACATTGATCAGCTGAAGTAATCGCGACACACTGGTTCATTAAAGGGATATTCCGGTGTGAGTTTAATCCATGATCTAACACATCATTACGCTGAGTAATACCCCTCAAGTTTGCAGACTGCTAGCTTACGTAGTTTTAGCAACCTCAGAAAAAGACCTCACAATCACAATACACTGCTGTAAGCAGCAAGAAACCGCCATCAAAAAGCCACAAATATTGCTCAGAACAGCACCAAACTTCAGCAACAGTACAAGTAGGGTCCCAGCACATAGATCAAGGCATCAAACATCTGCTAGCTTAGCCGGATTTCTATTGTAAAGGGAACCCAACTCACCACTCTCCTGCAACAGCTTCCTGCTGGGGGAAGCCCGACGAGTCAGTTAGAAATGCTCAAATCTGTTATTTTCCCTGTCCGCTCTCGATAATAACTGTTATAAACTGGTATGTAAGACACATATGAACTTTGATTGCATTTCCATGGAGTAATAATCATACATTTTCATCCTTGAGCTGCAGAACTCTACTGCACTCGGTAATCAACTCGCAGGGCTTCCCCACAACAGGAAACTGCGGCAGGAGAGTGGTGAGTTTTGCTGTCTCTACAAACTTCCTGTACATTTTGCTGAAAACACAAAGTGTTGCATATCCCCACATTGGTCTGTCCCAATGACATGAAACTCAGGTGACTACTTTCCCATGAGCCACTAAGGCTCTGTGAAAAAATGATAAACTTACTATTTCCAACTCCTCCTAGGCCATTTGACCCATTTGCAACGAACTTTGCAAGTAGCATCTGTGGGCAAAACATATCAAAAGCTTTCACCTACGTCACACCTGGTGGCGCGGTCCATTTTGATGCTTCACCATGAAACCATCAACTCATAATGGCTTCCACATACAATTTTGCCATCTACTCAAATTGCTCAAACATGTAGAGGGTTTTGCCCTGAATACATCTACGCGGCACACCGCGATGTCCGTTTATCACCGCTTGCAGCTTTAATTTTAACTTGTGTCTGTAAGTTAACTGAGGTAACGTGTAACGTAATCTTCCCCTGAACCTCACAAGGTAGTTTCTTAACCAACCAACTAAGTAGTGTTGTTGCCTAATCCTATCTAAACCTAAGGCTCTGAAGCTAGTAAGTAACTCCTCAGGACTTTCTGTGCGCTACATGTAAAGTGTTTTGTCTGTCGCAGTTCAACAAAATGTTTCCTCAGTGTCCTTCTCTCTCCTGTCCGCTCGCTCTCTCCCTCCGCTCTCCCCTCTTGCTGAAGCCTTATCAGCGCTCCGGGGACTAACTGACATTCACACAGACGCTAATGACACCACAGGATTCGAAGGCGCTTCGCTCTCCGCTCTCCCCTCTCGCCTCCCTCTCCCTATCTGTTTCTCCCTTTCTCATTCTCGCTACTTTTTCCTCTTGTTCTCTCTTCCTGGGCAATTAGACAGAGGGAGAAGTCCCAGTTGGCTCGCGGTGGTAATCAAACATCTTTTTCTTGTCCATTTAACACTGGGATTAATTTCCTACAAGGTTAATTAAAGAGGCCCATCAGACAGAACTGATTATTGCAAAGGTTACTGTAGCACCGCTGCTCAATGTTTCCCCGCTGTCGTCTGTACACACACAAAGCAGTATGTGAGCGCGCGCACACACACACACACGCACACACACTATCAGGCACTTAATGCACAGACATTCTCGTACATGTGCACCCAGAAGACCAGAATGGAAACAGGATTATATTGTTGCTCACAAGGACCTTTAAGTTTGCAAAGTGTCGTAATGGGAGCATGTCTTTATAAGCAATATGACGACACACTGATCTGATATCATCATGTGTGATGTTCCTACAATCATCATCGTCAAAATGTTGATATAGGACTGTCGCTGCAAATGAGCAATACGCGACATATGGACCAGGATGTGGTGATTGAATAGGTTCGGTACAAGATGTTAAAATTCACACTTTCACACTGTTAACCATGTGTCAGAAGGACTGACGTCTCCACTGTTTGTATTTTTCCCCTCTTTTTTTTCTGAGTCTCAAAGTCGTGAAATTATAACGTGATCGGGCAGCTGCAGCGATGGTCCTGGATCATCGTTGTAATCTGGTAAAAGTACAGAACGGTATCATATCGTGGACACACTGAAGGGTCGTTGTGAAGCATGTGAGCTAATGTTTCTGCTAGTTGTCTCTTGTAGCAGCTTTAATATGCAGGTGTGATTGAGATTTGCTTGAAATTCAGCAACAGACGTGTGTTCCATACCTTTCACATTTTGGATGCTGGACTGTGAAATTGTGGTTTTGGTTCGGCACCACAAACAAAAAACATAAGGAAGTCACGTCACGCTAGCTTTTGTCTTATACATTCATTTGCCCAAATGTAGACATCCTGTTTCCCACGCCTTTGCTACCAGCAAAAAAATGTTTTTCTTTTTCACTCACTCTCTCTCTCTCTCAAGTATAGATTCTGCCCCAAGGTTTCTGTCATGAAGCGTTTCCTCGTGGGTTGTTGAAAATCTCTTGCCTTCATTTCTGGATCGGCCTGTTAAGGAAAATATAAAGAACACACTAAATTGTTTTCTTGAGTAACATTAGCTTTAGCTTGCTTCTTGAACAGCTACAGGTCACTTGCTGGCTGATCTGACATCAGCTCCTGTGGTGCTGCCTGCATCTGCCTCCAGTCATGGGGCGAGTGAGCAGACAGAGAGAATGCTGTGAAAGGTTTAAGACCAGTTGATTTTCTTCCCTGTTGTTGTGCAGCCTTGTGTTTAAATGTGTGATAGTAGATATGTTTTGTCTAGCTTGAGTATAGCCTCAGATAGTACCTCTGAAACATAGCAGGTTTGACAGCCTTAGTTTGTACAATACTCTACAGAAAAATTCCAATTAACGGGAAAACCTCAGGAAAAATATGATGAATTTCCTCTTAACACTCTTAAATAATATTATTTTCTAACCTTAATGCTACCGGGGAAATAAAGCTGTATGCCAAAGGGTTAAAATGCCAAACAGCACATTCAAGTTAATTAATTTTTACATTGCGATTTCCCTCAACACATTTTGACATAGTGTTCATGTGTATGTGTCTGTTTGTTGACTGCATAATGTGTTTATAGCTGCCTGAGTATTTAGATATGTCCCCCCGTGTCATGGCCGACCTGTAAATCATGTTACTTGTGGAGAACGAGCTGTGACTGCTCATGTCCACCTCTCAGAGAACAAAGGTCACCATGACAGGTATAACTAGGCAGGGAAAACATTCCTATTCAACCGGTTACCATAACAGCAGTGAGGGAGACGAGGGTCACAGTCCATAACCCCCCCAACACACACACACACACACACACACACACACACACACACAGTGTCAATTAGCAGTGCGGCGGCCATTCCTCTGAATGCCAGCCTGTTTCTGTTTATGCTGCACAGTGAGAAAGAGCCCTCAGGTGACACACACACACATACACACACACACACACACACACACACACACACACAGTCACACATGTGCAGGTTCATTAGCATGCTAATTGGAGGTGAGGACAGTGTGGTGTGGAGGTGGTGCAGAGCAGCCCCAGTGTATTAATCACAGGCTCGGAGAGACCAGCTGACTCCCCAACCTGGTCTCTCAGCCTCCTCACCCTGCTCCCCCCTCGCTCCCCCACCCTCACCCCCGCACCTCCTTCCACCCAGTCTGCCCACCTCATACTCTCCCACTGAAGCCGGCCTCTATGACTCCCTGCCCAGCTGGTAACGAGGGCTTCACAAGGAACACTGTGTTCACACAGGTTTATTCAGTCCAAACACTGGGGTTTCTTTTTCAAAATGAACAAGTCCCAACACAACATTTACAATGCTTTTATTTGTCCATTTTAGGTAATTAATTACACCATTTTTAATGACCTGTTACATTGTTCATTTATTGCTGCAACTATAGTATTCTTTGACATTTTGTTCTGATGTGTTTTGTGTTCATCAATAATTCTTTTTCATATTTTATGTAATTTAATTATACTGGACAAGTTTGTCTTGTCTATTAAAGACATTTAAATCTCACTAAAACAATTTTATGTTTAAATTCAATTAAATTATGACCATATATATATATATAAATTATTATTATTATTATCATTATTGTTATTATTATAATCCCAAGTAATGGTAATGAAATGTAATTCCCCATCCACCTCAGTTGATTAAGAGAATGCTGGAACATTTTTTTTTTGTTGTTGTTGCTGTGACGCTCCAGAAATTTTTTTGCTGTCTATAAAACTTTACCTGACTTTCCCTCAGCACAAGGGGGAGTAAATGATGACTACATTTTTGGTTGAGCTTACACTTTCATTTTATTGACAGATTGGAGCCTTTCAAAAGCCAAATCTCCACCATCACAGTATAAGGGATATTGAAACCAATTGCTTTTCTGTGGTTGAAGCTCAAAATTTGGGGAAATTTGACCACATCATGCCTTTAGTTTGAGCTGACCATTGTACACATTGTTCACAATTACAGTTCACTTTCCACTGAAGCCTACATTCATAGATTTTTGGCTACTTGGAGGCAGTAAAACAAGCTGTAATCACAACATGGACATACAACCAATTTAAAATATCCACCTGCTGATTGTAAATCCGGTGTTTACACCCTTTTAGCTCTGTTTTGGTCTCTATCAGAGGCTCCCAAAAGAAATATCTGCTAATTGCTTCTCTATGATCAACAGCTAAACTTATCTGTCTGCTGTGTGGTGCTTTTAGAGCCCTCTAATATCTGCTGGGTCAGTAAACCAAATTTGAACAAGAGTCGCAGGTGTAGCTTTAACCGGTATAAGACGCTCTGTGTTGTGGACCCCCATGACAGAGTGACTGTGCCAGGTATCTCAACAGATAAGGAGCTGACGTGTGAATGTGCAAAAAGCTCCGGTGCTATGCAGACAGAGAGAGGGGAAAAAAAAACTGATGAAGCAGCCAAAAGTAACCTGCTGTTACTGTAACAAGGGACCCTGATAACACAGTAATAACAGGCTAATCGTATTTGGGTTCAGAAACCACAACATGCTAATTCAATTAGCTTAATAAGCCCCTGTAGATAAAAGGCTTGTTTCGGCTGTCGTGATTGGCTCAAGGTCCCAGGGAGGTGGGCCTCTTGGGGCCGTGCGTCTTAGCGGCGGCCGCCACCAGTAGAGGGGGAACTTCCAGTGAGCCAGCGTAGCGTCCACTGTGTGCTCTGGATGTGTGGAGCTGTTTCTGTCCCCTGCAAACACACATTAGAGGACCTTTCACTTGTTATTCTGTACATATGATGTCTGAGTATTTTCCACGGGAGCGCTGTGCTCTGAGCGATGCGGGCCTTATCAGTGGATCAGCTTTGGGTTTTTATTTCACTCAAAGAGGTGCTTGGAAAAATCTTGACTCCAAGCGGCGCTGCCCGAATGTTCTCCGGGCTGTGACTGCGAGCGATGCGCGCGGATTCTCCAAAGAAGCAAATCCCCGGCTCCCTACTTCTGTAAACTGTGCATCCTCTTAAAGTTTCAACAATGAGGAGAAAGTTGCTCGTCCCCTTGGAACTTTCTTTATTGTTTGTCTCCACAAACACGCAACACAATGCCGAACAAAAACCCGTTCTCGGCCTATTGTCCCGGTGCTGTGTCTCAGTTCGCTCTGAGCGTCTGTCTCAGCGCCGGGCTCTTTGTGTGGAGATGCACAGAAAGGCACGGCAGTATTGTTTCAGCGGCTGAGGAGGAGAATGGGACTGTTACAGTGGAGAGAATTGGCAGCTGAGCCCAGCGAGGAGATTCTCCACACAGTATTAGGGAGAGGGATCACGACGCTCCACCGCCGCGCTGGCCCCGCTCACCCCCTCACACACACACACACACACACACACACATAAACACACAAAAACACCCCAAAACTAGACGCACTGCTCCCTCCCCTTCCCTGTGAAATCTGCATTCTCTCTTAACCCTTTGTTTCTCCGCAGACGAGCTAATCTGTTTACGGGTGTTTGTGAGGGCGCCTTTGTTTGCGCCACGCACATATGCGTGTGCGCACATACACACGCACACATTAATCTGCAGGCCACGAGCCAGCTGACACCAGCAGAATATAACACCAATCCCCACAGACTCTCTCCTGCACACACACACACACACACACACACACAGTCTTTCTTTCCCTCCGTCTTTCTGTCTTTCTTTCTGTCTTTCTTCCTCCCTTGTTCCCAGATGTACATGCAAGTGTACGCCTGCGCACGCAACATGCGGCGACATGCATATTCCACCCAGCTATAGGAAAGTGGGGGGATGGTGCGTCTGATCAGTACGTATAGCAGATAAGAGAGGGAGGCAGTGTCAAATGAAGGGAGGCAGTGTAGGCAGAGAGAGAGAGAGAGGGAGAGAGGATGGTGTCTGGAGGCAGAGGACTGCTGTAAACAACACAGCTTGTATTTAAAGAAGGATTTGTTCGGAAGCGGAGGGCACAGCTGGATCTGTACTGTACACATCAGCAAAAAAACAACAACAACAACAACACGCACACACACAAACACACACTCCTTCTGTGACTGGGCCCGTTTCTCTCCTCACACCAGCTCGATCCCCTTCATCAAACGTCACAGCAATTTGAGAGATTAGACAGCGCGGATTAGACACCACAAGGCTGCCTCTTTTTGAAGCGTCGGGCGCCTTTGTGCTCCATTCTCTCCACCTCTTTCATTTCATAAGACGATATTATATCAAGTGGTGGTAAGACTCTCGCACTCACAATACCGGCGTCTCAGTTGATTCACCGACTATAGGATACGAGTGAGTAATTATGTAAGAAGTAAACACTTCTCTCTGGCTGCTTATTCCACCTTGCACTTGCGTACTTGTTTATTGGTTGGCCTTACTAGATTTCCCTGCCTTCTACTTCTGCTCTGATTAATGAGACCCGCACACAAATTCACGGGCACACACACACACACACACGCCGAGGCACGTGCTCTCAACGCCGGCTCCCCTCTCACCAACTTAGCAGCGCTATTAGTAATGATTGAACCCTATCCAGTGGATGTAATATATTAGCAGGGAGATTATTCTGACGTTAAAACATGTTCCCTGTGCTGACAGCATCATCAATCACCCTCACACTGCCTGTAGAAGACTCACACATTGGACATAATTGCTTCAGCATGGGGTTGGGGAGAGGGAGGGGAGGAGGGGAGGGAGGGCAAGGAGGAGGAGAAGGAGAGTGTGTGAGGTTGGAGTGTTTGTATTTGCATGTTGAACGCACAGGCAAGTGCAGCGCTTAGAATAAAAAGGACACCGCACAACCTGAACTGGCTTTTGATGGTCGGGATTAATCTGAAAATGAGCTCTAATCCGAGTCGCTGCGCATGAGAAAGAGCTCCAGCAATTATCTCTGGTAACTTCTGTTGATGGGGCAAAATGTCTCGATCACAGCCGGCCTCTCGAGGACGAGTCCTGTACAGGTGGACCGAGCTCCGTTTCCTCCCCTCCTTCATGTGATCTCTGTTTCTAGCAGTGGTGGAAAAAAGATTTTTAGATCCTGAGAGTAAAAGTAGCGACACCCGAGCGTGAAAATACACCACCCACATGTAGAAGTCCTTTCTTTATTACTTCCACCACCACATGTCGGTTGGTTTGTCAGGAGGATTACACAAAAACTTCTCAACAGATTTCCACTGAACTTAAATGCAGGATGGTTCTCGGCTAAGGATAGACCCTGGGAATTTTTGATCCTGATAAAAGATAGAGAGCCAGGATTCTTTTCTCACTTTCTTTAAAATTGTGAGATGTCAGAGTGAATCATTTTAAGAATGAATCATGTAGAAAAACAATCAGGCATATTAAGATGTCTTAAGGTATTTATGAGTGATATTAAGAAATTTGAATATGTTTGATTTTGTTTAGGCATTTATGATTAATGAGAACAGTTGGACATCGAGCAGAGGTATGCACTCTACTGCCATTCCAGTTCATTATTCCATCCCCATCAGCTTCCACAAAGTTGTTGCTAGTCTTCCTGGGGCTTACAAACACGATGACCTGCAGAAATAATAACAGTAATTAAAGTTATGTATCCATCAATAAAATGCATCCACACCATTGACGGGAACTTGGCACTTTGTAGGCAGCCGGAGCATTTGGCTCAGCTCAGCGTAAAGAACCGGCTCTTTAGACCTAAGATGGTAATGTGTACACATATATCAGTTAGATTGGTGAAGGTTTTTTTATTTTTAATTTGCAGAATATCAAAATTCTACATTATGTTTCGTATAAAAGCCTTTAATAATGATGAAAGAATGTCGAACACTGTTAAGTTTTCTTTATATTGAACTATGTTGTGTATGTTAGAGCTTAATTTTGCCAAATTCAGATGTGTCTAGAACTGTTTTAGCAACTATGTTTATCAACCTATTATTCTTGTATTCATTTATCAAACAAACAAACAAACACAAATCTGAGCTGGCCTCCATCACTCACTTAAAAGGGCAGAGTCATACAACTGGTTTGTTCATGAAGGACGCATCATTACTACACATGTAAAATAACATAGTTGAAAGCCTACAGACAAACAACAGTAGTCCATGAGGAAAACAAAACAAAATTGTCCAAAATGCAGACAAATGTTACTTAAAGTGGTCCAATAGTGACACTTTCATTAGCAGGTTGGTCCAGCCACCAAACCGAAGTGTCTGACAAGTTGGGGATGAGACTCAACAATCAGCTAACTTAGAGCTAACTTAAATGTAAAGGTCCATAATGTTCTGTGTAGAAATGAACTTAAATCAGCCTAAAGGGGGGTACACACATAAGGATTTTATAAATCTTAAGAGATATTTTATCTGTAGAGCCTCCACACATGAAGATTAAAAAATCAGCTTTGATCGTACTGTGTATGGTGTGCTCCGATATTCTCAGCACAGGACACCACACACATAAAGATTATCTGTCTCAAGGCCGATCTAGAATCTAGTCCTCCGAGCCAGAAATATCGCGTGATCAAACGTGATCTACAGTAACCAATTGCAACCACCCGACCCTAAACCCATTAAAAACATTAAAATGGCTAATTCAAACACCCCAATAGGAAAAGTTAGATCTCGCCTCTGTTTTTATTTACGTCCGCCTCCGTGTTCCTCAGTCAGCTGGTTGGCTACGTTGCGTTTCACGTCACATCTCACGGAGTAGTGACTCAGGAGTCGTCGGCTTTCCCCACACACGAAGATTTTTCGTCGTGAATATTTAACAAGTTTAACATTTATGATTGTCGGCCACGACCCGTTTCCAAGCAAATTATCGGGACAAATTGACTCTTAACACACCACAGACCACAGGATAATCGTATAGGATAATCTTATACGACTGAAGATGATCTTCTGTGGTCAGGAAGGGGTAAAATCGGAGCAAAATCAGCCCAATTATCATTATGTGTGTATCCCCCCTTAGTTCATTTTTAGCCAGTTGGGGGCAGCGGAATCAGCTCGAAAGACAACACTATGGTAAAAACCTTAAGCAGTTTATAAGGTTTTAGATTCTGCCATAATTGTACTGTATATTCAGAGGGATTTTTTAAAACATCGCAGCTGCTGCACACAACAGTGATGAGAGCCGTGAGAGTGAACCAACGCGCACCACAAGTTGCGGGCCTGAAAAACATGCAGACGACGTGATAATCTCTGTGGGTTAACTTTACAGGAAACCCATGATGCATATAGATTTTTGTCTTTGTTAAGATAACAAGGTTCCTAGTACGCAGCAGAACAGCTCAGTGTTTTGATACTATTATAATACTGGATTAAAATTCCTACCGATGCTTCAACGTAAGGCTTTGATGTAATAACTCCTCGAGGAACTTATTGTTTGACACACTATTGGATATTTTGATCTATAACCTTTTATTTTATAGATTTGTTGTAGTAAAATATGAATATTCCAAATGCAGTTGGTGTAGCTGTTAAATAAATGTACACTGCGCCTCTATGTAGCATAGAAATGAAATTGAAAAAAAAGCTAACAGAAGCTGCGTAATGAAACTGTTCCTGTAAACTGCCGCCTGTTGCAGACGACTTTCACATAGGTGGACATTATTTCTTTGCCTTTCATCTGATCTCATCCCTGTTTCCTACATGTTTCCAGCCCTGCTGTTACTTTTTCATTGCCGACATCACCGGTATTTGCATGCAGCTGGCAAGAAGGTGTAGGTGTAAAAAAAAAAAAAAAAAATGAAAAGAAAAAAACACGGTCTGCTCAGCCCACCTTTATATTACCGTTATCTGATATAATCCCTGCTATTGCTTCTTCTCCTCCTATAGCTGCCACCATCTCCCTCTCTCTCTCTCTCTCTCTCTCTCTCTCTCTCTCTCTCTCTCTCTGTAATGTGATCCAGTGATTAGTATTCTGCTCAGGCGTTAGGATGGAAAGCAGAGTGGCTGCCGAGAGGTGTCCTGAATCACATCACTCATATTCCACCGAGTGTGTGTCCGTGTGCGTCTGCGTGTGTGCGTGTTTCAAAGAGTGAGAGTGAGAGAGTGAACCAAATCAATCTTATATCGCCGACCGGCCACTAAGTGTTGCGTGTGTAAGCGTCACTCTGCATTGTTTAAACACACATTTACCATCTAGCTGAGCTGCTGAACTGCCATTTGTCAGCCCCCCCCATGTGGCGTGTGCGTGCGCGCGTGTTGCGTTCGCGTGCGTCTGTTTCGCACACATGCCAAGGTCAACTGCACCTCATCTCTCCTGGCTGGTAAATGCAGACGGTCCTTTCAAATGCGATGAATGCGAGGCGGTTATTCCGCAGATGAAATCCATCCTTTGTCGTTTGTTTAGCTCAAGAAAGTGGCGTTGTGTTTGATTTACGTTTCTCTTATCTGATATAAGCCACCATAGTCGCATTCCTGCACGTGTTTTAGACACTAATTGGTCATCTGGACGGGCTGAATGCACTGTGGATCAACATAAATAATCCGGTGTTGCATTCAGGGGAGTAACAGCTTAACTGTGTTGCTTTATCATCAGTGTTAATATGCTATAAAATACCAAAATTACAAATAAAATGTTTTATAGCCTTCAACACAACGGTGTGAAATCCAAATGGGCTGGAGCTGGCAAGCCTCCTGACAGGCGACAAGGGCATAAATTAAACCTTCAGTCCGACTTCTCGGCCTGGGTGCGTGGTCATTTTTCAAGGGAAAACTCAAATAGCGCACTCTTGTAGGCTCCACCACACAGACTGTTCCAGGGCCGCACCCTGCGGTACGTATGCACTTGATCCAGTTTACTGCAACGCTGTGCACCACAGGGGGAAATACTAATGTGTTAAAAAATTGATTTAAGACCAGGATCTAACCTTTAGGCTTCTTACAGTAGAAAATGAATTATGTTATCGAAATGTATAAATGACATGACTTGAAATATCGAAATGTATAAATGACATGACAGTTACTACAGTTTGGCTTTGCTAAAAGCAAAGCCAAACTGTAGTAACTGGACTATATTTTGCTGAGATGTACTGTATGCTAATGTAAAGCTAACTAATGGTATAGCCCGCTAGCTTTAGCATAAGCTGAAACTACATTTATTCATTGATTTTCTTTCCAGCTGTAAATGAAAAGTGTCCGTCTTGATTAACACACAACCCTTAAGTTTGTTGTTCCACAATAATTAATGAGGAACTTGCTAAAATGAGTCATGATGCTAAATAGAAACCAAGCTAATCCTGCTAAAGGTCCCAACCGCCACGTCCGCTTCGATTGAAGTGGAATTCATACAAAATTGTGTTGATTTAAACCAATTTAATTCATGTATTAAATGGATTCGAATATGAATATTACTAGTAATGGGACAGACAGACGCACTGAAAACAGAGAAACTTGTATTAGGAGCAATAGACTGGAATAATGAAAGTTACAAACTAGTCGAAATATTTGATGCTGAAAGTGTTTTGTGACTGTTATTTAAAGGCAGAATGCACAATTAGCTTTTTAGTTGTTATCATATCATTATTTTTTTTTGTATTTGACTAAACTATTTGTTGAAATCTTCTACAACAGCTCACGCCAAGAAATGTTAACTAAAAGTATGAACTGATGCTCTCCCTCAGCATCTGAGGTTGAAATTGAGTGTTGCTGCAGTACCTGATACACTCACTAAGAGTGTAAACTAAGACTAACCAACATGTTACAACATATGCAAGAAAAACTGTTATTGATCTTCACATACGTACTGTAGAATCAACAAACACGTTCAGATCATCTTGTCTGAGACAATATGACAGATTATAAACTGATGCACGGATGAGTGTCACATGTGCACTTAGTCGTAATATATTAGTATTGTGGACTGTGTAGTAGCCTAAATGATGACCTATTGATTTGCTGTTATTCATCTTTACCCCCACAGGAATTATCTGCTCTGACATGAGACAGTACCACCAATGCTTTGCTTAAAATTGTGTATGTTAAAGCCCATAAAAAACAGTGTTTTTTTCACCTGAGCCCTCGTGTCCTCAGCACTTTTCGACACAAAGTGACACCATTGGATATAGTAAAGATACTGTTGCTCTGACTTTGGCCTTAAAAAAAAGGTATGCAACCTTTACATCTGTCACGTCTGCCTTTCAACTCATCCCCCCCAACGATATTCCTGTTTCTATCTATAGTTCCTCGTCTCTCTGCTTGTTTGGGACAGATTACTCAACGCAGCAGACAAACGTAATTAACCGCAAAACTCGTTAGCCCGAAGAAAAGAAAAATTTGGTTCATTTTATTGGATTATTTAGCCTCCAAAAATCCATCCCGCAGTTACAAGATGTGTCCTCAGACTACAATATGCTATCATCTGCAACCATTATGACCCTTTGGAAACATTAGTAAGCATTATTGATGCTTCGTTTTACTAACACAACATGTCTCCCGCCTTTTTAAATCACGAGTGTCTGTTATCTGATTACTGTTTTCTTACAGTAAATGGACTGTAACAGATTCCAGTTAACATTTCCTGACAGTCCCGGAGCATAATGACACTGAGCTGCCAAAAAAGAAGACATTTCTTTACAGTATGAATTCACGGAAAGACGCCCCCACACTGGGGGGACATTACCATAACAAATATCACAAATGGTGATCTGTGTACAAGGCGAGCTTTTACCAAAAGGGACTCAGAGATGCTGTTTACAGGTACACAGAGGGATAAAAAAGGAAAGTGTGTGTGTGTGTGTGTGTGTGTGTGTGTGTGCGACTGGGGTGTGTGGCCGGCGGGCGAGGGGAAGGAAGACGGAGTGTGTGTGTGCATGCATTAAAATAGGGGATTTTCTTGTCAGAGTAGCAGGGTTGGGGATTAGTTTAGGATCTGACTGAGACAGAGGAGAAGGAGGGCCGGCCACATAAAGAGATGACTGGGCAAATATGGGCACATACATCAATATCAGCGCCGAGCACATTATAGCAGGCGTGCAGCAGGGCGAAACACATACAGCAGACAGCCGGGGAGATTTTCTTTGTTTATGCATGACTGGAGAGAAGGAAATTAATATCAGTGAATTGAATCCGCTCCTATGGAAGATCTTTATGCTTCCCCAAACCTCAGACTCACATGCCAAAAAAATAGATGCCAGTGACACACACACACACACACACACACACCCTGCTGAAAGACAGGCACTAAAATAACCTCTGTTCCAGCTGGTGGACTGCTGAGGCTCCTGCTGGGCTGTTTTAATGGGGAAAATTAGCCAAGCAGAAAGGTGGATCCTGTTTGTTATGCTCCACTGTCCCCCTTCCACACCGTCGGCCAAGGAGGCATCCTCTGTTGTACTCTCTCTCTCTCTCTCTCTCTCTCACTCTCTCACTCTCTCTGAGCTCGCTTGACATTGTGTATCTCCACCAGCTGCTGCCGCCGCCTTCGTGCATCCCTCTCCTCCTGCCTCCATCCTCCAGACACATACAGGACGTAGATCACGCACAACAGCTACGGCAACAGCAGCTAAAGCAGAGTGAGCTGAAATGCTCTGTGTCTGAGGAAGTTACCAATGAATCAATGAACTGCGACTGCATCCGTACGCGTCCCGGCCGACGCGAGGATGCCAAAACAAAAGTGAGAGGGGGAGAAAAAAAAAGGGGGGATGGGAAAGAGGGGAAAGGAAGAGGGTGCAAACAAATGTGGGGTTTGCATGATACGGGGCTGAGGAATGAGAGTGAGAGGTGCGAGAGAGCGAAGGATGAGAGGAGGATATGCAGAGGGGTGAAAAGCTTCTTTGTTCTGGATGCCCTTGAGACAGCTGACATCGCCACAATAAGACCTTCTTTCAGAGGGAAAGAGAGGGAGTCAGAGCACGAGAGAGAGAAGAGAGGAGCGGGGAGGAGAGGAGAAGGAAGGATTTAGTACTTTTGGCATGCTGAACTGGTAGTACTACTAGAGATAGTAGCAGAGGTAGTAGTGCCACTTTCATGTGACACCCTGTGAGTGTGTGTGAAGGCTTTTTAAAAAGGAACTGCAAGCTTAACGTCATTTTTACTCTGTGTTACGAACGAACATTTTACTCTCCGAGTCACAAAGCATGAGCAGTAACCTGTTTCTAAAAGGGAAACTCTGCTGTGAAATAATTTAGGTCTTATCTTCGGAGTCTTAGTCGTCATTTTGGATCAGGGATGAAAACCAGAGGGATTTCTGAGAGCTGGCAATGTGACGGGGCAAAAAACACAGAAGTCAGACTATCAGACAGATTTCAAACACGCTGCCAGAGCTCTACTATGCTACCGGGCTTTATCTAAATGTTCGTTATGGCTTCATTCGGACATAACGGGACCATTATGGGAAGAGCCACAGAGCTCGAGCAGTGCATCAGTGATGGGTTTCAAAAGTTATTTTGCAATTGAAGTCTCAATAATGACTTTAATTAGTACAAAGGACGGACAAAGAGCCCACTAAAACATGTTCCAAATTACGAGGCAGCAAATCCTACTGCCTAGTTTATAAACTCTGTTGGTTTTGGATTTTGTTTTGTTTTGTTTTGTTTTGTTTTGTTTTGTTTTGTTGTGAAAATGTTGAGAATATGCCTCAGAAAATATGCCCACAGCAGTTGAGATGCCAGGACAAACGTTTCTTACAAAAACCTCAGATACATCCATATGTACACATGTGATACATTACGTATCATATTGACATTTATACAAAACTCTTCATGCCACATTTACATTACATGTTGATGACCTGACTTTCATATTAGGAGGCGAAGGGGACGGTGGTGGAGTTGGAGGTGACAAGGACGCCAAACCAATGACTGCAGCTTGAGTCTGCGTTTTAACACTTAGGCACAACACTGGTGGATATTTTCAAGGGGACTTTGGGACAATTCCCAGTCATGTATGTGGAACCATCTGCAGCTGTGTTTGTCATGACAAAACCGGGTGTTTGATATAAGACCAGGGGACAATTCCAGCTGTGTTTGTGGTGACCAGAAAAGGAATTTTGAGCCAAAACATGATGTTCTCCTAACCCTTTCCTATTAAATAATTGTATCGTTTGCTATTCGAGTGACTTGAAACCCCATAACTTCATTCTAAAGTGTATTCAGCTAATAGTTCACTCTGTGTGTCCACCATAGTTGTCTTTTGGAAGAATAAGTCCAACACAGCAGCACGCAAGGAATGTTGGTATTTGGTGTGGGCCTCGAAGGATGCAACAGTTGGATCCTTCACAGCACAGGAAACGAAGGCCGCATTTGAAGGAGCCTTTGAAAATGGGACGACCTTTTTGCACCGCTGTGACACATTCGGTCTTCGAATGCAGCCTTTGACAGATGTGGCCCTCCAATTGAGGCACAGCTACAGAGAGACAGATACTGCTCTTGAGAAGATGCACCGAGACGTAGATTGTTGGGCTACTCGGCCAAACCAGGAAAGATTGCCATCACGACTTCTACTTAATGGTGACTTGGGTGCTTTTTTTTGGACATAGACCGACAAAAAAAAAAAGATTCCGTCACATTTACGTGTACATTTAAGGTGTATATCAAAAGATTAAGGTGAGCCAAACATATTTGGAGGGGAAACCAACTCAAAATGTAAAATGACTAATTAAAGTTCTGAACATCTGTCACAGTGTCTCAGACCAACTTCCTGGTTTAACTTTGATGAGTGATTCTTACCATCCTGTCGGCCGTACTCACTGGCAGTTTTATCTTTTAAAAAGGTAGCTCAGACAATCTGGCAACACGGTTAGCATTCTTTCCCTGTCTGAATTCATTGTAGCGATGTCACTGGGTTGTCTACGCTCAGATGTTACTGTCCAAAACAACAGAAGAAAAACTCTTTTTCAACACAGGACATGAAAACCCATCTGAGCTTTGAGTATTTTCTCTACACTTAACCCCACTAACAGAAATACAGAGCGAGGTTAGAAAGATTAAATTCATATTTTCTTTCCTGCAGAAGAAAAAAAAATCCCCTTTCTCAGCCATCACTGAAATGCTTCTAGTTTTCGCTTCAATTGGGTCCAACTACACCCTCGCTGCTCAGCTTTTGTCACATCCTGTATCACACACACGCACAAAAGCTTGCACACAAACACACTTTAGAAATCTGAGAGTGTGTTAGACCTCTCTTCCTCCTCACCCAGAGTTCCTGGCCCCAGGGGGTGGAGGGTCTCTTCACCCGTCTCACACGTCCAACCCAAACACACACACACACACACACACACACACACACACACACACACACACACACACACACACACACTGGCAGCAGACCACATCAGAGGGGGTCCATTCCTGCCTGAGTCCACAGGTCTCTGGATAAACATATTATTCTGGATTAAATGTTTCCCATATTTATTATTCTTCCCTTCGAGACTCCAGGTGGAATTGGTATGAAACCAAAAATCATAAGTACATTCCTTTGAATGAAAGAGCGGGCCGAGGGGGAACGCTCCGAAAGGGGAAGGAGAATTCCCTTTCGGAGCGAGAACTTGTAACAACATTTGTGCAGATTCTTCGATTGCCCCGGATTCTTCGTTACACATCCAACAAAGGCTGCGCTGTGTGTTGTCGAGAAGCGGTCTCTTCCCCCTCGTAAACCTTGCCGCACTGCTGCCCAGAAGTCTTGACACAACCAGGAAGTGTGTGTGTGTGTGTGTGTGTGTGTGTGTGTGTGTGTGTGTGTGTGTGTGTGCTCGGTGGAGGTCCACTGCTGGCTCTGAATCAGATCCAATTGGTTCAAGAGGCACCGATCCTCGCAGGGATGCTGCGGTGCGATAGCGCGCTCTACTTCCACTTTGACTAGAGATAGAAGGTGACAGCAGATTTGGCCACCGTGAGGCCTAAATTGAGGTCTTTAGAAGCAGAGGGTGATGACGGTGGAGTCCTTGCTCAATCATGCAATTATGTCCAAATTACTGCCAGAGCCCCGCGCCCTATCAGAACGAGGGTTGTCGCCCTGAGCGAGCCAGTCGTTGAGGTGTTGATGTGCGGTGCAGGGATCACACCCTGTCTACCTACAGCCCCACTGGCCATGGTAATACTATCTGGTGAATGGACGGAGCCACATGTTGCAGGAGCGCCGATGACATAACGTCTTCGAATTAAAAAGAAAACATCTTCCATTTTCAGCACCGGGGCGGAGCTCTCATCACAGATTGAACACCTTGCTTGCAAATATTTGCAGTCGACACGTCACCCCGTCACAAGTGTGCCAGAGAATCACGCGCGATCTGATGCTCTTGAATGATCTCTGCATCAAATGTCGGCTCCCTGCATACTAATGCGACCGTGGGCAACGGGCGGAGGCACACAATAGGTTGAAACTCCGCAGCGTTCGCTTCCTCCTGTCGTGTTTATTTTTGTAAACTGCGCAGCCCCAACTTTGCGCAGCGGTGGGACGTGCGCTGTGGACAGAGGGTTCTCGCTTGCACCGTGTTTGATGTCTCTCTCCGGACCCTGGAGACATTTCCTCATGCATAATCGCTGTGTGTCTTTCTGATCTGCCTCTATCTGCTGCCGGTGGAGGGTTAACGTGCCGAGCTGCACGCGCAGAAACGCACACACCCAAATTAGAGGCAAGCAAAACACGACAATCTATTTCCAAAGAATAAAGCAAACAGAGGCAGAGAGGCGTTTTGTAATGTTTATTGATGTGATATAAGACCCAGTACAGCTCCTCCGGCTCCTCTCCACCACCTCACATGTGTCATTTAGCTCCGTGCTAAACAACTCAATTGAATACAGTGTTTTAAACACAGTTGCGCCGCGCTCAGCTTAATAAAACCATCTACTCCTGTAATTCATCATCCTTTACCAAACATTAAGCCGGGGAAATCAGGGGAAGGGACGTGATTGGAAGGAGAGGGCGCTCAGTACGCCTCAGTATTCTGGTGAGGACTCTCTAACTGTAGCGCAGAGGGGGCAATGGGGTCATGAGGTGTGTGCGTGTGTGTGTGTGTATGCGTGTGTCTGCGTCTGTGTGTGTTAGCGTGTGTGTCTGTGTGTGTGACGGCAGCATCACCAGTCCTCCAGGGCTCAGCAGGCTAATTAATAATGAATCCCAGAGAGTCTGTGTTTGAAATGCAGATGTGCAACTGCCGGCTCCGCCTGCTCCTTCAGAGGGACCTGTGTGTGTGTGTGTGTGTGTGTGTGTGTGTGTGTGTGGGTTTGTGGGCCACAGGGGAAAGTGTGTCGGTTGGTTGCTCACTGAAAATCTACATGAAATTCACCGGGTTTTGCTCGTCCAGCGTCGACCACGTTTGATTTCTGTCTTCCTCTTCAGCGCAAAACTTCTCACAGTGTGTCCCGTCCTCTCTCCGCTAGCCGAGCCCTTTCTCTTCCTCGTTGGTGCCGGCGGAGGCCTCAACCCCGAGGCTCTTGTCTGCTCTCAGCACAGAAGAGGAGAAGAAGAAGGAGGATGTGGAAGAGGTGCTGGAGAGGTGCTGGAGAGCATACATTACATTTCTATAGACCCTCCGCTCTTCTTCACTGCTCTGAGTTTATAGCATAGAGTGTGTGTGTGTGTGTGTGCGTGTGTGTGTGTGTGTGTGTGTTTGAGCAGTTTGAAGTTTAACAGATGGTAATGTTATGTAAATTTTTACCAACCTTGCCTCCTCCGCTGACCCAGGGACAATACACTAGCCTCTTCTGCAAACAGCACCTGTAACACACACACACACACACACACACACACACACACATGCAAGCAGTGAATAATCTCTCCGACAAACATGCGCTTTGTTTGAGCGAAGGCAAGAGGGACAAACAGTTTCAATTTTGCTCAGGTGTTTCGAATTCTCGCAGATAATAAAAAAAATAATACTGCAACAATTGCTTTTGTGCGAGCGGGTGTTTGTTCTCGGCGACGAGCTGAAAGACTCCCTGACCTCAGGCCCGCGTGTTGTTTTGACTGAATTCATTTTCTAATTAACCAGAAGCCCAAAAATAATTTTACGCCGGGATTTGCATCATAGTCGGAATGCTAATATCCAGGACCTGAGACGTCTCAGCGATGCTACACGTGGCGCTCGGTGTCTTTGAGTCGTTCCAGGAAATTAAATGAGCTGCATTTTCTGAGGGAAGTTCAGAATTCAAAACAACTTTATTTAAAAAGAAAATAATTAAAAAAGGAGGAGGAGGGTTTAAAGTTTATCTTCACTGTCAGAATGATGTCCTCAAGCAGTTCCCACATGTTTCCACACGTCATATTTACATCCGTTCCCACCGGATCTGTATCAAGTTCACACGGAAGTAAACCCTGGTTACTACTATAGTTTTTACTTCTGCCTTTCAAACACGTCATTATCAGAGTGAGGTGCCATTTTTGATACTAGGTGAAGTTGATGCCATCAGCCACGCCGAAAACAATCCGAATTTTTAATATATTCCCAGTTCAGAGTAAGACCCTCATTTTCAAACCAGACCAGGTTTGTTTTCCTGCGGTTTTATCCTTAAATTAAAAACATTTCACCTATCTGATCCTCGGAATGAGCAGAAGCTTTGTTAATCTGTTATCTCGTATTAATTGCTTCTCTTCCGCTGTGATAATGTGTGGGGGGTAAATCCATAATTAAAAACATATATATATGTAATTTGATTGAAAAGTGGAAAATCACAACAATCAACCTGGAAATCCTGTTAAAAAAATAAATTAATTTAAAAAAATCCTGTAATCGTCTTGGGTTAATCCCACAGTGTGTGTGTGTGTGTGTGTGTGTGTGTGTGTGTGTGTGTGTGTGTGTGTGTGTGTGTGCTGCGGGTTCAACATGTCTCGGGGTGTGAACTTCCGTGTCACAAATGTCAAACAGTGACGTTTTCCTCGCTGAATTTCCTGGAAACTTGCGATTTTCAGCCAAATCCGTGCTCCAAACCCCCGCAGCCTGAACGGGATGCTCGTTTTCTTCACGTAGATTTAAAAAGAAAAAATAGAAAAGAAAAAATATATACCTTAAATGAAAACATTTTTTTCCAGACAGACCCACACGAACCAGAGGCTCGTCTCGCTGCGGACCGGGGCCTCATGCATTATGAATGTACATGTACACTCGTGTGCTCTCGTGGGATGATTTTAAGCTTCCTTTACATTCACTCATCGGTGTGTCCGATTTATTTCCTCCTCACACACACACACACACACACACTGGCAGGGGTGAGGTGTTCATGACTGACAGATGAACGTGTAGGACAGCCTCACAAAACAGACCTCAGACACACACGTTTTTTTTTTGTTGTTTTTTTTTTTAAACTTCAAATCCGTGATGGAAACAAGCGACTTGTCAGCGAGACGATGTGAGATTAGTTTCGGTTTTTCTTTTTCTTTTTCTTTTTTTTTTTGTGAAGGGCTCAGCGTTGTTTAAACACGGTGTCACTGTCCTTTATTAGCGACGTCACGGGTTAATGGGAATATCGATTTTACTGTCCGGGAGCCCGAGAAGTGTTCGAGGCTGCTTGTCAGGGAGGACAAGACGTTTTGGGCTGAGACGACAGCAAAATAAATAGAAAATCAAGTTTTTAAGGGAAAAAAATCAAACCAGAGAGAAATGAACGTCCCGTCAACTTTAATGACAAAATGGAGGTTTTTTGTTTTTTTTGTTTTTTTTAAATCCAGCGCGTTTTTACTAACATTAACAATCAGAGCAAAGACAGATTGATATGTTTCAGTGGTGAAAGTCCTTCACTCGAGGCCATATCTGGCACGCTGGAGCAGATTTAGGCTTCATGGGGAAAGTTTTTCAAAAAGGTCATGACACCAAGTGACAGGTCCCGCCCCGAGGCCCCAAGGCTGTCTCAATAGCAGACTAAAGCTGATTTATCTACACACTGCTGCGGCAAACCGGAGAGGAGCGCGTTTAGGCAAAGGAAACAAAGTGGCATGGAGTATAAACAAAAACAACCACCACAAATTTTCTTTAAAAAAAAAGAAAGAAAGAAAGAAAGAAAGAAAGAAAATCCCCTCAAACCGCTTCAAGTCTGAGATCATTTTACACTTTTATGCAAAAACGGACCTGATAAGATTTTTAAATAATTTTTAAATAGAAATAAAAGGCATACAAAAAAACAAAAAAAAAACAAAAACAAAACTGAATCACTTCTGATTTACACAGAGGCAGAAAATATTTAAAGTGCCTGTTAACAAATAACCAACACTGAGATACATGGACGCACCAAACCTCCGTAGCAAAATGTGCGTTTTGTGTCCTAAGTCGCTCCGTCCAAATTTCAAAACGAGCACATACATTCATGTTTGCAAAGATCTTTGACAGCATGGCACAAACCTGCAGCCCGGAACTAATTAAACAAATGCAGATCCCTGTCTTTTTTAAACCGATAAAAAACATTAATCCAGCTTCATAATTACTTCTTTGACACATTCTTTTTTTTTTTTTAATGCAAATTTAAGCGTTAAGTTTGGCACTTTCCACTGGAGGAAAAAAACAAATCAATAAATATATTTCTTTTCTTGATAATAGTTTGTTTTGTTAATCACCCAGCCAACTGAAGGTTCATAGTTAACAAACCTCCTTCCTTTTTTTTTATTTACTCCACTGCCCCCAGCAAATAATCTGAGTCAGAAGATAATCACTAAACGATTTAGCCAAAGCCGCCGAATAAACACCAACAAAGCAGACAAACAAACACGACAAACAAGCGCATAAACTGCCATTTTATCAAGACGAAATTAAAGAAATTATGACTCATTAGTTTGTGTTATTTAGCAGCAGAGAGAGAGAGAAAGTGTGAGAGAGAGACAGAGAGAGAGAGAGAGAGAGAGAGAGAGAGAGAGAGAGAGCCTGCAGTGCTGCATGGTGTAAGTGTAGCAGGGCTGGCTCGGGTTATCTGTGAATGGGCTCTTTATTGGAGGCGCGGAGCGGGGATTTGCCTTTTATTCGCCTCGCTATGGAAACGCGCTCGACGGCAGAAAAATGTTGATGCGAATAAAAGGAATCAGCACAAGGAGCGTTTCTAGAGAAGCATCTGTTACACTCAGAAACTTAGACTATCGAGAGCAATACAACCCCCTCCACAAGTCCCTCTCCTGTCTGCTTCGTGCGCCACAGAAACGCATACTTTATTTTTTGTAACGACACCCCCAAAATATGCAGTGAATTATTTTCTTCTTCTTCTTTTTTATTTAAATATTGATTATGTTAAACCCTTAACATTTTCTTCGTCAAATTAGTTTGTTGGATACATTGGTTGTTTTTTTTGTCTGTAAAGGGAGGATTCATCTTCCACAAATCAATTCGCTTTGGTGCGTCACGCGAGAAAACGCAGGGATAGTTTTGAAACACAGCCATACACTTTGCCGCGAATCTGCTACATGTACATATATATATATATTTTTTTCTCGTACGATTCTGCATAATTTCATCTCAAACGAAGCTATCCAGCTCAGCAAACTAGGCCACTAGAACGGCCCCGCTATTCGCATCAAATATTCAGGCACTTTTCTAATGAAATTTCAAAGAGCAAACTACATGAAGAATTTACGCGCTGGAATCAGAAGGAGAGCACAACAACAACATCAACAAACACGCTGAGTGCATCTGTTGAATTATCTCCCACCCGTCCGCGGGCCTGCACGCCACGACAACATGGCTCCGCCACTCTCCTGTCACCACCCTTCCCCATCGCTGTCATTCCTCCGGTCCACCCTCAACCCGAGCGGCCCTGTCCGGCACAGCCAGCCCCCGCGGTCAGCTCACCTGCTCCGGCCTTCCTCCCCGTCCCCCTCTCTGTCTCCACCAGCAGCTCCTCGGCTCAGCGCTCTTTAATGACTTTCTGGTGGCTGCAGCCTTCTTTTATTTCTCCTAAATGTATGAAAATGTATGCAAATTTAAATCAAGCTTAACCTGGGAGCCGGAGCAATATATTTAATGGAATTTCAAACCAATAAGGAGACCGGGGACGCAGCCTTCTAATGGCAAATATAATTACGCGGCTAAGTTAGCTCTCTGATATGCAGATAGATCTTTTTCATCTCTGTGAGGACCTGATGAGATTCTTAAAGACTGGAGGTATGAGTGTGTGGCGCGGGAGGACACATGTACTTCTCTGAGAAAATGCAGAAATGATTTAGTTCGAGGTCGTAAACACGCCCGACGAGTGCAAGATTCTCAGCAAAGAGCGTGAGCCGGGCTGTCAGAGAAATGTTAAATTTTTAATATCTTATGGAAATCTTATTTTAAGGACTAAATTGCACTTAAAGGCCCGTGACAAGAGTTATTTCTGTCTCACCAAAATGGTGAATGTCCTGTGCGTAAAACACTTGTGCGTTAAACTCAACTATCTTGAGAGGCTCAATCCATAAACACCTGAGGAAGTATTCTGTGGAAGTTAATAATTAGCAGTGAGAACTGCTCTTGGTTTGATTGTATCCCCTCTAAATTAAGTGCTGGCACGTCTAACGAATGCCACTGCGCTTTTAATCTCCTCCTTCGCACGCGCTCAAGGGTGACAGGAGCGGCAATAAACTCGTGCGTAAATCAGTTGGAAACTTTAATTAATAAACAGGAACTGCGCTCCACGCGCACATCGCTCCACAGCCAGACCCACTGGACCAGCATTCCCGACTCACTTCCGGTTCGACTGCCTGTAACCCTTTCCTCTCCACAGCTCTGCTTCCAGAGGCGGAGGTCCGGGCATCTGCGCTGTCATTGGTCGACGCGCGCCGTCACCGCGTCTCCGTCGGCCTGTGAGTGGTGGTGGAGGCTGTCAGTCAGTGCCAGGCTGCTGCCGAAACTCCAGAGAGAGGGAGATGTCAGAGGCTGAGCTGCTCCCTCGCTTCAGTAGCACTAGTGGGGTTCAGCAGCCAGCATGGCCACAGCTGCCTCCAGCCCCTACACCCTGCTCAGCTCCAGCCCCATGATCCACCCGGACAGCCAGGCCATGCAGCCTGCTAGCCCCTACAGAGGACACCAGAAGCTGCTCCAGAGCGACTATCTGCAGAGCGTCCAGAGCAACGGACACCCCCTCGGGCACCAGTGGGCGAGCAGCCTGTCGGAGGGCAGCCCCTGGTCGTCCTCCATGGAGCAGCAGGACGTGAAACCAGGCCGAGAGGACCTTCAGCTCGGCATCATCCATCACCGCTCCCCGCACGTAGCGCATCACTCCCCTCATCACAACAACCATGGCAACCACCCGGGAGCCTGGGGGACTCCGGTGTCCCACAACTCCTCCATCACCAGCGGGCAGCAGATCAACATCTACTCCCAGACGGGCTTCACTGTCAACGGCATGCTGGACCACGGTGGCCTCACACCTCCACCCAACCCGCAGGGCCAAGGCATGCACCCGGGCCTCAGGGACACGCTCAGCCCCGAGCACAGCGACCTCGGCGGCCACCACTGCCACGACCACTCCGACGAGGAGACGCCGACTTCGGACGAGCTGGAGCACTTTGCCAAGCAGTTCAAACAGCGGAGGATCAAGCTGGGCTTTACGCAGGCGGACGTGGGTTTGGCCCTGGGCACGCTCTACGGTAACGTCTTTTCCCAAACCACCATCTGCAGGTTCGAGGCTCTGCAGCTGAGCTTTAAAAACATGTGCAAACTAAAGCCGCTGCTGAACAAGTGGCTGGAGGAGGCGGACTCGTCCACGGGCAGCTCGAGCAGTATAGACAAGATAGCAGCTCAGGGGAGGAAGAGGAAGAAGAGGACGTCGATCGAGGTGAGCGTGAAGGGGGTCCTGGAGACGCACTTTCTCAAGTGTCCCAAACCGTCCGCGCAGGAGATCACCTCGCTGGCGGACTCGCTGCAGCTGGAGAAGGAGGTGGTGCGCGTGTGGTTCTGCAACCGGAGGCAGAAGGAGAAGCGCATGACGCCGCCGGGGGAGCCGCCGCCGCACGAGGGACCCTACTCTCACAGCGGGAGCGCGGGAGACGCCTCCTCGTGCCACGATCTCTGACCGCAGCACCGGGAGGATTCCCCCCCACCCCCCGACACCCCACCCACCCCCACCCGGCACAGACTCTGGAGCGCACAAGGGGCGCAGCAGCCCCGGTACAGACTCCTCCACACGCCTCCAGCACTGAAACAATAACAATGACAGAGATACCTGTTCAGCCTTCGTCATTTTCTAGCTGTCGCGAGGGCATTACTCTATAGACGTCGCATTTCAGATTTTACCTTCGGAGCCCGCCAAAATTATTTTCTACATCACGGATATAAATACAAAAATGTGCCTAATAACCTGCCAGCGCCTTTGGTTTGTGTCACCACTTCTCATCAAGCTCGATAATAACGATAAGATGGGACTGATGTGTTCTGGGCTCCTCTCACACACTTTTGCTTCTGTTTGTATGAACAGTGGAGTGAAACAAATAGTAATAATCTCACTTTTTTTTCCCCTTCTTCTTCTTCTTCTTCTTCTTCTTCTTCTTCTTCTTCTTCTTCTTAATTGATTCGTTGCAGCAGCAGATCGAGGCCATTTTACAGCGCAGCTCATGCTTCCCTCGGGCGTATACGATGCTTTAGTCCTCGTCATATTTACAGTCATTATTTTGTAACATACTCGTAGCAGATCTGTAATTATTATTATTTTTTTGCATATGCAAATGTAGGCCCTCGTCAGCAGCCGTAGAGGTGCTGCTACCAACATAATAGCACTTGGAGGGTTTTTTGTTTTTTTGTTTTAAATTTATTTTATTGAATTCCTCCTTTATGGCCTGTAGCTTGCGCCACCACACACACACACACACACACACACACACACACACACACAAACACACACATTTACAGCTATTTATAAATGCATTTATTTGAGTTCAATCATCTTCGACCATAGAAACTGTGTGGACTCTGAAGCAGAGCCGAGAATAGAAAGAGGGGTTGACGACGCTATACACCTGCCTATAATTTTATTGTACGTTCAGTATCAAAATTTTATAATCTTAAATACTCCTGTTATTGGTTTATTTCTTAAGTATTTTTTCGAATATTGTACAGTTTTATATATTACCCTTTTGAAGTCATTAATTTAAACAAATGCTCTTAGTTATTCATGCACTTAATTAGCAATGTAAAAGAAAGAAAAAAAAAACAACACAATATTTTCAGTAAGATTGAACTGTTTCGGCGGTTTTATTCCAAATTTCGATGACAGCTCAAGTAATTATTTATTTTCAGTATAAAGCTTGTATTATGTTTTGAAATAAACTATGTATGTTGTAATAAACAATTTTCTTGCTACAACTGTTCACTGTCCAAAACAGAGTTATTTAAAAGTATTTACAAATTAAAAACCTTTATTATTATTATTATTATTATTATTATTATTATTATTATTATTATTATTATTATTATCATCATCATCAAAGTAGTGAAAGCAATAATCAAAATGGATGATTTTTTTTCTCCATTCAAAACCATTTACATTTTTGCATATTTTGAAAATGGGTTTAGTCCAAACCTATGACTGATTGTGCTCGCACTAAAGAGAATATTGTGCTCTATTTATGTATTTACACACACACGCACAGCAACGTAACCTTGACTCAGCTTCAATGTCACGTCAAAAGGCAACTTTTCCCCCCAAGTTTTTCACGCCACTTACAGCTGTAAAATATCCAGCGGTTCAACAGGACCTTGGCTGCAGGTTCTGCAGGCTCTACGGATCACAGCAAACTGAGACGCTTTCTCCAGCAGTTCTGCTGAAATGTTATTGTCCGGGCCCTCTGCCCTCCTCAATCAGACATGCGTGATTTATCGCCTGGGCTGCTGGGCCTGACGGCAAAACACAATGACATGCACACACACACACACACACACACACAATCAGAAGCAGATGAATCTCATTTCAAAGACTACAGCTGCGTATAATTGGCCGTGCGAGGGCAAAATAGAGTTATATTCCCTTAAAAAAAAAATTGTAATGCCTAAAAATAATTTAGGGATGGTTTGGAAATAAGCAGGCCTGTGGATGCAGCCGCTGCTTAAATGATTCAAAAATAGAGCTGGAAAGGGAGACTGAAGGAGGGGAGGAGAGGAGAGGAGGAGAGGCGGAAGGGTGCTAGGCCTTGCCTTGAAATGGAGAGCCTGACTGGAATACTAATGCATCTGAATTTATGCATCTCCTCAGTCTGCAGCCCTGAGAGAGGGGGGTGGGGGAGACCGAAAGAGAGAGAGAGAGTGAGAGAGAGAGAGAGGGAGGGAGGGGAGAAAAGGGTGTGAGGGTGGAGGTGAAAGAGGGCGGTTATGTAGAAGCAGAGAAAAGTAAAACCATGGCTGATTGATTCCATCCATCTATTTTAGTTTGAAATAATCCCTGATTCCTGGAGGTGGGGGGGGGGGGGGAGAATGCCCCCTCTGGATGAAAAGGGGGAGCCAGCAGCCGAGCAAACAAGCAAAGCGAGCCAAGGTCCAGAGCAACGCTGCAGTATCCTTGAGCCTCTTCCACCTCGCGAGGCTTCAGTCGGGATGCTCACCAGCAGCCTCCAAATGTGTCTTTAAAGAGTAACTGATATGCTGCACAGAAATAACTCACCAGTGGGAAAAAAAAAAGATTGACTTGGGGAAAGGACAGAGAGAGAGAGAGAGAGAGAGAGAGAGAGAGAGAGAGAGAGAGAGAGAGAGAAATAACAGGTGCGAGATGAAAGCACATCTCAAAGGTTTTAAATGATGAACTTCAGGTAATTATTTCCCCCAAAATGCTTGAGGTCGGATGACTCGGCTTTGCACCAGCAGATAATTGAGCGCCTGCATCAGATCCTGAGTGAGAGCGGACTGATCATCAGATAGAACAGCCACAATAGAGAGGCAGAACTTGAGCAGTGGCAGTTTGGAGGATTGTTTACTGGCAGGGGGGATAATGGCAGCGGCTGACTCGCACCTTTTTTTTTTTTTTTATTTCTTATAATTGCATCTCATCTCAAACCTTCTGTTCTTCTTTGGATTTATTCTGTATCCTGTTTCAAAGACTTTGGTTGAAAGTTAAGAAGTCAAAAGTGTAAAAAGAAAAAGAAAAGAAAAAGTGGTTACCAAATCCTTCTTAATAAATTGTTTTCCAAAGCTTTTATTAATAGTGTTATTTTTCCCCCTGGGCTTTGTAAAAAAAAAAAAAAAAAAGAAACAATCTCTGAAGGTCAATGAAGTGAATGGAACATAAAAGGATTAAACAGCGGGGACTTTAAAAGCGCAAATTTTCTGAGGAGGCAGACTAAAAAGTTTGCGAGCCGCTGATATATAGTGTTGGCAGTAAAAAGTGGCATGGCAGGAGGTCAAAGAGAGGACATCCAGCATCACATATCTCTTTAATGAGGGAGTGGGAGCGCAGGGGGCTGCAGGCTGGATGCTGGACGGAGAAACACAGACAAACAGCAACCCACATGAGAGCGTTCATACATGGGGAATAATCAATAGCGGCTGCTGGTCGGCCACATGGCTTTGGACTTCACCGACTCCGCCTCATCCTTAAATGATCGACTCGACATCATCGAGTCTCATCACACCGTTATATAACTGCAAGGTCATAAATGCATCTTCATGCCTCTTCTATCAGGTCATTACAGGTCTGGTGTCTGTACTGGTTGTTCTGTTAGCTCCTCTATAACAACGTTGCTTGCCACCCTTTTTTTTCTTTTCTTTTCTTTTTTTTTTTTTTTGAGTTGTAACCTCTTAAAAACAAAGCAATATCTCCTTCTTACCCTGATAATCAGCTGCATATTGTATGTTGCGCCAAATAATTCTATTTTTTCCTTGCCTTGTTTGACACTTTCCAGGAATTCATGTGAAAATGACAAAAACAATAAGAGGAAAAAGCAGAAATATGTCTTTGCTTCGTATATCCTGTCAATAATCTCATGGCCCTACACTTGTTGTGACTCTTTAAATGTAAACCTCAAAATACAAAATCAATAATTTATAAATTATTGAACTTGCAGGACAAAGCGGCTAAAATTAGAATGGCACTCAGTGGAGCGCAAACCTCCATCACGGACTTTAATTCAGTCAAGCCTAATCCAACATAGCTTCTTATCACTCTAAACTTGGAACCGCAATCGTTTAACCATCATTTTATGATCACACAAAAATGGCAGAAAATGCAATGTTGAAGAAAGAGTTAACAAATTCCTGGATTTGTTTGGATCAGCACCAGAATTTAATGGGGTCTATTCAGGGCAGACACACATCCTCCATCCAAGTTTTGTGGGAATCCATTCTGTAGTTTTTGTGTAATCCTGATCACAAACCAAAAGACAGACTGACGGATGGACATATGTGAGAAAATAACCTCCTTGGCAGGTAACAACTGAAACTAATGACAGAAATATGTGTTTATTATGTGAAGCAAAAGTGAAAAAGAAGATATTTTATATTAAAATAGATATATTAAAGATGCTATTTGTAAGAAAAGTGAATTTTTGAGTCTCATTCTGAACTCTCAACGCTTTGAGACCGCAACCAACGCAACCTACAATCTCAAAGCGTCATTATTAGATGAGCAGGGAATGAGACTCAAAAATGTACTAATGTACTACTACTTACAAATAGGACCTTCAAGTTCTGGAATATAGTTCATAGCACTAGTGGAAAATCATGTTATCTAATATGTCATCATTTGGGTGTTTTACACATAGTAAACCTCAAAGATAGACTCCCTTATAAATATATGTATTTATCTGTATATATCTACTTGAGTAATGTAGGGCAATGTTTATATGAGGATAAAGATTAACAGCAGAAGTGGATCAGTCACACAGACACACAGAGGACGTCCTGCAAAAGAAAACCGGCTCTTAAACACCATGTTCTGAAGTCAGAGCACTACCAGTCACAGTCGCTCATTAAGAAGTGTTGTTCTCTGTATCCTCCCTCGGCCTGCCATAGTAAGTCTGGTTTTGTATTTGCTTTGGAATGACACATTTTTTTAGTTGCACAATTTGCATTCTTTGAATCGTATAAAAAGCATCCTCTGGTGCTGCTTTTTCACACTTGTTGCAGGGAGCATTAACGCACTGATTCATCACATTTTGTGTGTTTTGACTTGAGAACAGAAGCAGCCGTGCCTCTGCAGGGCGCTGACACGACTTCAAAGCGAACCTAACCAAACTTGATAGCTGATCACTGGAGGCCAGAGGACCTCTGTTGGTTACGATGGTGCGTTAGAGGACGGGATCAATCGCAGAGTAGCTGAGAGAAGAAAGCCGAGTGGGTAAGGAGGGGAGGGGAGTGGGAGTGTCGAAGAAGAAGAAGAAGAAGGAGAAGAAGAAGAAGAAGGAGACTGAAGAAGAATCTACAATACAAGTAATCACATAACGTTAAAATCAATTTCATATTCTCAGCTCTGGCATCCCTGGCAGGGCGGGGCAGCTTCAGATATGGCTTTGTAGGGTGTAAGGTGCATCCAGCCAAGGGGATCCCAAAATGAGGACTCATCGTGAACAGAAAACTTGTCAAATCTAAAATTGATGTTTTTTAAAGGGTAACTTCACCAATTTTACACATTAAAGTCAGTTTAAAGGTGTGGAATAAAAAAGAGCAATATTTCTGATTAGGCTGGATTGATTTTAATCACTTGTTGCCTACATTACCCACAATGCAACTTTGCCACTGAGCCATATCACTGGAGGAAATTTATTAGATTACATGCAACCTCCTCTGGAGCCACGAAAGGCTTTATTCTGCTTCTTTTCACACATGCACCAGACTCTAACGTGTCAAATTGGTGGAGCTGCTGTTTCAACCTTTGAATCTCCTCCTCACCTCTCGACGTCACTGCAGGCTCGGAGAAATCCCACATTTTTATGTTCAGTCACTGACAAACAATTAAATCTAAAAAACGGTGTCAGTAGCGCAGCTGCCCCTGTGATCTTATTGTTCCTGTCTGCTGAGGCTGTGCCAGTCATGTCTTTGCAATTACTTTGACAATTAAAACCACATTAAGGTTGTGGCGCGTGATAGCTCCATTAAGAACACGGCGGCTCTGAGTGACGTCCGCAGTTTGTTATTTTGAGGCCGCGGACTCTGATGTGATGTGAAGTGGTCGCACACGGCTGCGCACCTGCAGTCAAGAGGTCCTCTTTCAAGAAACCACGGGGCCCCGAGTGGCGCGCTCTGCGTTCGGCCCGGCCCACTTACCACGTCCATTAAACGCACACAAACATGAACGAGTGGCGAGGCCTGTTTATGGCTCACAGAGAGTAAATCACTGTGTCTGATATCTTCATTTGAGACAGAGGGCTGATCACTGCTCGTCCTGCTTGTTCCACATTAACTCATTATCACACACGCTCACTCCATTAATTCTCTTGCTTTTATTAGCAGCAAGAGCGGACACACACACACACACACACACACACACACACACACACACAAACACACGCACGCATACATGCACACAGTGGACCGATGACAAGCTCTGCCTCTACCTCATCTGACAGCTAATGGCTTCATTAGGAGCAGCGTGTTAATTGGCTGACTTTGGGGAGACGCTCGTTAATGAGGATAAATAGATTCACACCTGAGCGGGGCGCTACCCAGCCACAGCAGCACTGTGGGAACTCTGGATGATGAGCAGAATGTGGACTGCAACTATGACTGCAGCACCTGTCCTGTCCCCCCTAACACCCCCCCCCGCCACTTTTTTTTTTTTTTTTTAACTTCCTCCCAGCCTAAACACAGTTGGGTTTTCCTTGCCAGGCAGACTTATTAGCCAAGTGGTTGATTAGCACCAGGAGGCCAAAACAAAGAGCAGTATGTCAAAACAATTAGCCCCACTGTTTACCTCTCAGCTCCCAGGCTGACTGTGAAATGCATCTGATCCAGCACAGAGAGGAGAGAGAGAGAGAGAGAGAGAGAGAGAGAGAGGAGGACATGGATTCAGCTCGGACAGTCGCTGAAAAAGGACAACAGCTGCTCCATAGGCCAATGTGTGTGTGTGTAATGTGTGTGTTTCTGTGTGTGCATTGATGGGAGCAATCCTTGTGCCTCAATCCATCTGCTTTCCTCCCTAGATCTCCATCCTCTGCTGTCTGGTCATGACAGCTCTGACACACACACACACACAAACACACACAGACACACACACTCTTTACACACCACTGGTTAGAGGAGCTCATGGTCTCGGGGGAGCGGGGGGTTGGACAGACAAAATGGAAGCAGGCGAGACTGATCATTTACATAAGGGTAGGACACAGACCCACTGAGGGACGCTGTGTGTTCAACAGCCCAGTAACTTCTCATGTACTGGATAGTGATACCACCTAGCGGCGGCTAACACGCTCTGCATCTCATATATGCTGGGAGGACACAAAGGGAGGTGAAGCAGCTCTGGATGTGGTCTGTTCACATTTTTACTAAAAAAAATCAGACGGAAACAATTAGTCCATTAATCCATTGGTAGACGGAGAGAACATCAGTTCAATCACTGCAGTCATTTCTCATTTCAAGCGAAAATGTCAAACATTCGCTGGTTACAGCATCTTAAAAGTAAGTTTGTAAACTAGGGGGGATTTGAAAAGTTATCTGTCACTGCTTCAATGTATGTGTTGCTTTAACTAGTGAATGAAGAGTCTTTGGGTTTTGGACTGAAAACGTCACTTTGCGCTCTGGGAAATTGTGATGGTCATTTCTTACAACTATTTTGATTTGACTGGCTACACATTTCATTCACTAATCAATGAGTAAATAACAAAGCTATAGTTAGTCAGAACCAACCATGTTGTCTAACCATGGAAATATTTTGAGTTTAAAGCTGCAATATTTAATTTTTTTTTCACTGACAATGGCTCAAATGACTCCACGTTATGTGAAAGAGCTCACACTTAGCAAGAAACTTACAGAGAGTTCACCAAACAAAGCATTTGAGCATCGATTAACTCTGTTTATGGTGAAAACAGCTCTGATAAAGCCACTGTAAGCTACCTGTCCAGCACCAAATGACAAACAAACTTTAGCAAAGAGCATATAGCAGCTAAAGAGACAGATTCCCTCAGGGGTTGATGGAAAAAAAAATGCTGAAAAAAGAGTGAATGTTAGACAGAAACACAACTGATGCAGCTTCTTCTCTGCTGGATGTGTGTGACAACCCAGGACTTCATATGCCTGTTAGTAATAGTGTCAAAAATGTCTACCAGTGTAAAAATGCTGAAGTGACGATGTTTTATATCCAAAGGTCAAAGGTCAAGTTCACTGTGGCATCATCAACAAAAACAACAGCGGATACTCAATTGTTGACACTAATGTTGGATGCTGCTGTTTTTAAGGTGTGTGAAGCATCAACATTAAGAATCTTAAATTAGCACCATCTGTTAAATTCATGCGACCCCTTGCCTACATATATAAAGTGAGTCTGGACAGACATGGAGGTGAACTGTAACATTGCCAGTTGGAGGAGGCATACAAACCACCAGGTTGGTAATTTGCCACCTCACTTCACAGTACAGGAGTTTGTAGTGGCTGACATACGTAGATATCACCGTGAAACTCAAACGAGTACGCTGACAACATGACACTGTCTACTACTGTATATATAACCACTCTAGCTATATTTTGACATTTAGCAGATAACATTTTTAATGGTTTTATCGGAAAGTAGAAGATTGAAACATGTTCTACCTCACCATGAAGGAAAGAAATTCAATATGTCATCTTGTAAGCACAACTTATGAACAAAATGGCAGCTGGTCAGCCAAGGTTAGGCAGTCTTGCTGTTATAATGATGACTGGTTTTAAATCATTTTTAGACTGCTGCCCAAACACTTTTCAATTCCTCATGAATAATAAACAAATGAGCTCAGACCACACTGGATGCATGTCAATAATGATCTTTAATGTCAATATATACAGAACTTGAAAGAAAAATAGAATCTTAAAAATCAAATGAAATAAATACAATATCATACAATTTCCACAATGTCTTTTTTGAAGAGATATCTATGGAAATGTTTTTTTGTTTGTTTTTTTATAATATATTTTAATTCAGCCTCTCTGGTTCGACGGGGTGCGTCCCGTCCCCCCCAGAGAAATCCCTACAGCTCCCCCACATGCTCTTCATCTTCATCATCTTTATTATATATATATATATATTTATATATATTTTTTGCAAACTAGGATTTCTGCTATCGTCATCGCATGGTTTCACCTCTTCTTCTGTCCATCTGCAGCTTATTTTACCTCTTTTGATACATTGTTAGCATCACAAAGTAACATGAGTCAGGGTGTGAATCGTAAGGGAAAAGAAATACAAGG
The DNA here is from genome assembly GCF_904848185.1 of Acanthopagrus latus. Taxonomy (NCBI): domain Eukaryota; kingdom Metazoa; phylum Chordata; class Actinopteri; order Spariformes; family Sparidae; genus Acanthopagrus; species Acanthopagrus latus. The sequence goes on from NC_051056.1 coordinate 13,625,941, forward strand.
TCTGTCCACACACATTTATGTTTTCAGAAGTGTCGGCAGATGATTTTGATCCTGAGTTACTTTTTAAATCTGCCACAATCAGACTCAGATCTTTTTTATTTTAAAGAGAGGAAACACTCTTAGTCACATTGTCCCTCAGTCAATATCATCCTGCCGACACTCTTGCACAGAAACCTTTACTTCACTTTGGAGAAAACAAGTTCAGAGAGCGAAAGCAAACAAGGGAGGGAGAGAGAACTGAGGAGGAGAAGGATGGCGAGAGTGCAGATGAAGAGCATAGGGGAGGGGGGAGGGCACAGTTTACCGAAGCAGCTTTGAATCAGCCAATCACAGTGAAGGAGAACATCAGCTGGTGCGTCTCTTCCCCACTCGAGGAAGAAAGAATGAAAGGCGAGGAGGGCAAGTGCATATGAAAGCTGTGGAAATAAATACAAGTCTGTCTCCCCAGCAGTAACAGATATGTGAGTTTCCCCTCTTCCTCTTCAGCTGACTTCTTCAAGAGCAACCTCGTCCAGTGTGAGTGTGCATGTGTGTGTATGCGTGCATATGTCGGGTCAAATAAATAGATTTAAAAAAAGGGAGACAGTAGGTCTGACTGGCCGGGACTTCGGTCTGCGTGCGTCTTTTTGCGTAGAGTCCGACTGAGAGTGAGGTCAAAACTGGAGGGCGGAGGAGCAGTGTGTGTGTGTGTGTGTGTGTGTGTGTGTGTCTACATGTCTGTTGAGGTGAGTTTCTTCATGCTGCGTCTCTGGGCTAGACTAGAAGCTGCCACAGGCTCCAACACAGGCTGACTTGTCTTCTGGCTCAGTGCTGAATAGGTGGCAGCCATGGCTCCCTGGAAAACAACAGAGCAAACACATGGCTTTAACAGTACAGAAGTTTGGATTCTTCCTCTTCCTGTGCACAGAAGATCAGTCAACAATTTCTCTGCTGATTTGGACAAGTATCATGCAAGTTTCACCACTCTGAGATGTGAGATCAATCGGTAAGTCTTACAGTAGTAGTAGTAGTAAAATATGCAGAAGGGCAGCAGCACCAAAACCTAAACAGGTGCAGATACATCTTAAAAAGTACAAGTATTTACAAGTAAATACAAATTGCTGAGGTGCAGGCCGACAAGGTCGCGAGTCTGTTACAACGATGCATGCTCATGAAATTACAGCTTCCTCTGTTATCCCACTTCCTCCCTCTCAACTTTCTCTCCCAAACGTTTCCCGTCATTATCGAATTGAGACAAACACGGCGAAAAAAATAATCCAAGATACTTAAGGCACCGTAGACACACTGATGTGTCCTTGACAGAGAAAGGTGCCCTATTGATGAAATCTCAAGGAAGTGGAGTTGCCGTGGTGATGATATTGTCTATCCAACCATTAAGCTCAATTACAGCACGCTTTTTACAATGACGCTCACACTCTGTGCAGCTGTATATCATACACATTCGTTGGATGTGGATCTTGGATCCTGGGGCATAACGTGGACATCGTTGAACACTACGAATATCTGGGGATGTTCAATGACAATAAACTGGACTGGACTAAGAACACGCCAGTGCTATTCCGTTTGCTGTTGTGTGCTGGGGCAGCAGACTCAACAAGCTGATCAGGAAGGCCAGTGACGTTGTCGGGGTGGAGCTGGACACTTTGACAGTGGTGTCAGACAGGAGGATGCTGTCTAAGTTGCAGGCGATATTGCAGTATGGCTCTCACCCTCTCCACATCGCTCTGGTCAAACACAGGAGCACCTTCAACGTGAGACTAATTGCTCCCAAATGCATCACTGAGCACTTCTGTATATTTGTAAGTACTTGGAGTGGTCATTGAACACTTGAGATTGTTTATTTTTTTGTTTCATTGTCTACTTTACTATTTATTTATATCTTTGTCTTTATTTCTTGCTTCCATTTGTGCTATATTTCTATTTTTAGTTTGCATGGAGCATCTGGAACAAAAACAATTTCCCCCCGGGGATTAATAAAGTATTCTGAATCTGAATCTGAATCAATTAACTGCTGATGCAAACTGAAAATTTCCTTCTGCTGCAGCGTCGCACTAAAAGCCTTCACCTGGTGAAACACAGTTTGACCTTTATTATGATGTATTGTCAAGGCTGTCTGTGTCCTGCGGTTAGCGCTGGACGGCCCTTGTTGGAGGCTTTTTGGCTGATTGAGCATGTAGAATTGGCAGTGGCTTGTCGGTGAGAGAAATCACTCTGATTGGCTGTTCAGGTGAGCAGACGACGGAAAAAGAGAAACGACAAAAGAAGTGAAAGCCCCTTGAGCCTGTAACTGTAGTATCCACAATTTCGCACATTTAGAACCATTTCCCCTCATTTCTTTCTCCTCTGCTTCTTTACCAGACATTCTTGATTATAAGCAGCCATGTTTGCAGCATTTAGCTGCAGTTTGTATATTCTCAGAGGTATTTGTTTAAGCACTTGCAGACTGTACAAGGTTTGAGCCGTCAGCTGTAGTCTTCAAGGCGTGTTCAAGTGCAGCTTTTTGGCAGAGACACAGGAGACGTGGGGTGACGCAACAGTCAGCCTTGATGGCAGCTCGTTCTCTGACGTAACTTTGGTGTGTCAGGGCCTTTAGTCTCATCACATAATATGTGAAATATGATTCTCATGGCTCTGTGCTGTGATTCTGCAGCCGCTGCACAGAGCACACACCATCAGTTTGTAACTGTAGCATCCAGTGTCTGATAAGTATTGATAAAAAAAAAAAAACGACAGGTGGGCAAGAAATGTAATCGGTCTAAGCCTGAACACATGAATGGACTTGTGTAGGCTAACTTGTACAAAAATAACACATCATTGCAGAACAATTCAATACAAACCATTTGACAAACCATGAGTCACATGTGAGAGTGACGAGAAGAACAAGAATAGACTGACCCACTGACAGCAGTGGGATTCATGACCAAGAACAGGATGACAAGTTAGCACCAACATCATACAAACTCAGGGGTGGAAAGATGATACACAGTCGCAGTCATGCTAACAGAAGCATCAGTGAACATATTGACCATCCATCTTTTCTGACAATTAACTGAACTGTCTGGGGTTTTGTCAGAACTGAATACTGTTGCTGACAAAGTGGATCCCTGAAAAGTGATACTATCCTTGGATAACGAGCAGTGTTACGCATGCATTAAAAATTGCCCCCTAGACATGACAGTGACCTTGTTTACGCTGCTGGCCTCCACAGCCACCACAGCTCAGAAATAACAGAGGACTGCGGGGGATCAGGTCAAACAGGTTGTTCACTGCATGCATACTCTTCAGGAGTTCAAGCATGACAAGTATTACAGATAAAATACTATATTTCTAGGACTATTTCGATGACACGTACAGGGGAATATCTGTGATGGCACCAAGAAATAAGAGGTGTGTGTTTTTGAGGTCGTGAAGATGGAACTAAGCCACAAAGTAAAGCTCTCTATTTAATGTTGATCTTTGTTCAGACCCTCACCTATGATCACAGGCTTTATGCTGTATCTGAAAGAACAAGATCACTGACTTCTGCACAGGGTGGCTGGCCTCTCTCTTCATGACCAGGGGAAGAGTTCAGCCATTTAAGAGTACTTTAATGACTAGCTGCCGCTACCTGCGATTAAGAGAAGTCAACTAAGGGCGCTGCCCAGGCAACCTCCCTCTGTTGGAGGTCTAAGAAAAACTGGCCCTGCACAGAAAGATGGGAGAAGTTAGTTGAGTTGTGTTGTTTTTATTGTGACCTTTTGTGCCTTCAAGGAGAGACATCCTGATATGGTCCTCGTGACTTTACAAATGGAAAATGTCTGATTGATTCAAGTTTTACCACCCATTATCTTATCCCATCTCTCCTGATTTTCACCTGATTTTAGAATGCAAAAACAAAAACTGATCATTATTGATACCTGAAAAAGGAAACACCCTTTATTGTGGTCAGTCACCTAGCAACAGTTCCCTCATGGCTTAAACTGCTTCAACACCACGCGTACTGTGTACTCGACCTCCAGTGCTAAATATATGACCTGACGGCTTCCACTTGAAAGAAGCATCTGACCTGCGTATGTGGTACAAGAGGACAGAGGGGTGGACACATCTGCTCAGTTGAATTTGGTATTAGCAATAGATGAGCTGAAAAGTGTGTGAATCATCAAGGATCACGCTCGCTTTTAAATGTCAAGAGGCACAGGCACCGCAAGGGTATGACATCACGTAGGAGTTCAGACCCTCTTCTGGTTTGGAGAGGTGATGTGGTTCCATGTTTAGAAACGTTACCCAACGCATGTGACACCATGTATTCCATCTTAAACTGTGAGGTAACAAGTGCCCTTCCTCTACAACAGGGTAGCAAATGATTTCAGCAGGATACCATTTTTGCTAGCAAAGTCACATTTCTTAGTTCACTTTATCTGCTTGTTAATTAGGAGGATAAAGACAATACACTCACCTTGACAAGGTGTGGTGCATCATGGCGTGTGAGCTGGAAGTGTGGTAGTGTATCTCTACAGGTGATCCAGGAATGCTTTAGAACCTGCTCTGCTGTGTATCGCTGGTGAGGGTCCACATGGAGCATATGAGACAGCAGGTCCTGGAACACAACGTGAGGAAAGAACGGGATTTTACATGTGTGTTTCCTTCCTGTAAACTCAAATGCTTGGCAGGTTTATTTAGTGTTTTGCCACAGACTGGACTGGCTGATTTTTCTTTGCTAGATAAAACTCACAACACGTCTCAGCCATTTAAGCAAACATAAGAAAAAGATGTTGTCTTTGTTGTTGAGTTAACTGTTCTACATCCAGTTTGTGGCGCACTTTTAAAAAACAAGTTTACAAAGTCCTTTACAGACTAAAAAACTGAAAGATTATTAGTGTTAGACTTTGAAAATATGTGCTTAAGTCACACCAAACAGTATGAAGCAAAAAAGTGTGTGTACCTTTGAGGTGTCTGATACAGTATCCCAGTTGCCTCCTGTCAAGGAAAACTTTCCAGATCCTATCCGGAGCAGAATCTCCTCCGGTGTGTCGTTTGGCCCATTAGCAAACGGCGTGTACCTGATGGGAGTAAAAACAGAGATTAGGGAAAACAAATTTAGGACAGTTGCAACACATGTTCAATAAAAGCCTAAATAGATTCACAAATCAAGGGCAGATTCAACATCATCCAGTCATGTTGATCTTCTCCTCCTCCTGACTTTGACAAAACAGCAGACTGGAAAACTTATCTGGGAGGTTGGTGGGACTGTTTGACTTCTCTATTAAAATGAAAAGTCTTCCCTTTTATATGCATTACATCGTAGGCATTAAGTCTTTAAAAACATTGGGCAACAAAACCACTTTACACTCTCTCTACTATATGTTCACAGTGTAAATTATAACCGACCTTGTTATGAAAAAAAAAAGAAGCTTTTTGCCCTGTAATACTCACGTTAAGTGTGAAAGTACAACACAAAACAGCAGTTCGGTAAAATACACTGACACGCAAATTAATCGCACAAACCAAACGGCCCCCCGCTGTATAAAGGCCTTAGGTGACAGGAGCGTTGATGTATGGCCTCTATTTTGAGCTCAGTGTTTGCAAGCCATTAGACTGGAGGAGAAATTTGGACACTTCATGCTTCACTATTAATCATATCCACCCACATTTAAGCCACATTTGTCCAACAGTTGTCGCTGAGTGCGGTCTTACCCTGCCAACATTGTATACAGTAGAACACCCAGACTCCATATATCACAGGCTGCATCATAACCTTGCCGCATTAGTACCTGGAGTCACACAAACAAAAACAAACTATTAGGGACTCAAAATGACAGTGGGAATTTTATGTGAGACTGTCCACTTTATTTCCTCTCTCCCATAACATCTCTTTCTCAATATCATGCTTTTTTTCCTTTTTCTTCCATCATTCATCCACCCTCACCTCTGGTGCCACAAAGTTGGCGGTATAACAGGGGGTAAGGAGCAAGCCGTTGCCTCCCCGAAGCTGCTTTGCGAATCCAAAGTCACAGATCCTGATGGAGTCAGGATTTCCCGAGTCATCCATATATAGGATGTTACTGGGCTTTAGGTCTCGGTGTACCACCTGAGGAGGAGGAGGAGGTGGTGAAAACATTAGAGAAGAGGAAGTCTACTTGTCAATCGTGCTCATACGTGTACAGAAGCATATCCTCACCCCTTGGCAGTGGAGGTAGTCAACAGTCTTGGTGATGGTGTAGAGCACAGCACTGGCCTCTCTCTCAGAGAAAAACTTCTGCCTAAGGATCTTGTCAAGCAGCTCCCCTCCCTTCATCAGCTCCGTCACCAGGTATACATACCTGCCCTCATCATACACCTGACACATGAACACAGAAAGACGACCCGTCAGTATGGTGACTGACGACTCTAAAATCTTCACATAACACTCAAGTAAATATTACTGACGTCTTTGAGAGTGATGATATTGGGATGCTGCCCGTATCGCATCAGGATTTCGATCTCTTCAGAAGGGTCCCTCTTAATTTTGTCTATTATCTGAGAAACATGGAGACACAAACATTAACAAGTTGCTGCAATATGGCTTCAGTAGCTGAAGTTGTGCTGCCCTCTGCTGGTCATTTGGCGTCACACACTCAACATGGATGTTCAATTTTCAGTCATTTCCTTCACTCTAGTTCAGAAACCTTTACAAGTCCACATTCTAGAGTTACCAGTGTATTAAAATATGCATTCACACAACAGTCCTCTAATTTAGTTGCACAGGAATCACAGTTACCAAGACTCTCGCACTTTCACACACATCCTCAATGCAACTACAGATACTGAACATGACACATAATCATTTTGCACTTTAAAATGTTGTAGGAGAAGCAGGATTCAGACTGAAAGGTCACCAGTTAAATTCTAGGAGAGCATGATAAATCTTCACATCAATGGAAAGTGCATGACCAGCCTTAATTAGCCACTGCTGAGATGCCCTTCAGGCAGGAACGTAACCTTCGACTTATCATGTGGGGCTGTTCAGTGGCCAGCAAATCTGTGATCTGACTGTGGAGCATGGCTCTACAGAAATTTTGCATTGGTGCAAAGCGGGTTCACCTTCACAGCATAGTCCATGGCAGAGACTCGGTGTACACAGCGTTTACAGATGGAGTAGGAGCCGACCCCTATGTCCTCCTGCAGCTCGTACAGATCGGAGAACTTGGCCGAGCCCCCGTGCATCTGGAAAGAGCAACATTTGACCTGTTGTATTACTATCTTAATGTTAACTGAATACATAATCAAGTGCACCAATGTCCTTCACATGACATGCCAAGACATGGTATGTTGTGATGACTGTTCTGATGGTGTGTTTTCCACAGTGATCATTTCAACTAGAGCCCAACATATAAATCAGTTATATTAGCCTTTCAAAGATTATGGTACTGGCTTGTATGTTCAATATGAGCTGATGCAAAAAAGTACTTTATTATAAATCATATTGCAGAAAGAGATGATTAGAATCATTTATAATAACTAATTTTTCAGTAAGTTTACTCTTTTGGTGCACTGGTATAATTTGAGACAACAAAGTTTATTGTTAAGCTGCAAAATATCCTGCCTCTGTTACATATCACAAATGTTTATTAAACATATTTGAGGAATGACTACAAACAAAATGTGTATATCGGCCAATATATCAATGTCAGAATATTTTACTTCCTAATATTGGTATTAGCATCAAGTATCAGTTGGGTTCCAGTTTTAACACTTCTGTTCACAAATATGCCAGAGTGGAACTTCAGTGGATAATGTTATTACATATTCAGCAGTCAAACTGCCATTGCAGATTTACCACCATTTACAAGCCATTGTAGTATTGGCACCCTACTCACACTTAACATAATTGTGCAAAATGCTGTCAAATTAAAGTTATGGGCTTAAACATAGCCATGCTAAGTGTAGGGGCGACAGTGTATGTGTGGTGTGAAAATTTGAAGTGGAGTACAACAACAACTAAAGGATAACTGTGGCAGTTTAGCAACTGGGTTTTATTTAATTTCACTTCATTATGCAGTCAAATTTGTGAAAAGTGTCAAACTGAACACAGGCACTTCGTAGAGTTGAAAAAGGAATGACTGTTAGCACCACTTAAAAATTATTCATAGGGTTTTGTCAACCTGCATGTTGTGATAACAGTTCTGTTACAGTTACAAATGTGTTAACAACCCTTTTTTTGCAAAGTGTCTGAGAGATAAAACACTTGTCAGTATCTTGTCAAACCAACTGAGCTTCATATCACAGCTACAGATCAAAACATACATCTGTACTTTGAAGTGAATGAGGTAATGTTTAACATGTGTCAACCGTTACAGAGGACTTATGCAAAGCAGAGAGGGTGTGTATTTCACCTGAACTATAGGGAGTATGCTGAGCAGCGGGGAACTCTTGTTCTCATCCATCGGGGCTGGTGCAACAAAACTGAAGCCTTTGAAGAGCTGGTGGGCATTAGCACTGGGAGGGATACCTGGGGAGTCTAAATATACAGAAGATAATTAATAAAATAGACATATGAGCGTACAAACACCCACTAAAAATTTTGGAAGTTATTTTTTGTAGTCAGCGCTCAGTTACAGTTTCCATGGCTGCAGGAGGGGTTGTCAGTTTTGAGCTCAAATAGCATGTGAACAGGACATGTGTGTGTAGGTGTAGATTTTTACCTTTAGGCGTTTTAGCGGTGAACTCTGGGTCGAAGCAGAACGTGTCATCTGGTTTACCTGCTGCGGGCTTGAACGGGGGCTGGAGCTCTCTCCTGTACAGTTTCTGCAGAAAGAACAGGAGACACATATGCGTTAGGAATTGAATCCTACCGCAGGGCTGTTTTGGAGCGTGTGAACATATGTGAAAGTGAAGCCAAGACCCCTCCCATATTAACCCCCTTTCCCATCCGTCTACAGCTCGGTCCGGCCAATAGGATCCTGCTGGCTCTTAAACACTCACGCAGGGCTATTAGTGCACACACAGTGAGAACTGGCCCTCTGCCCAGACACACACAAGCATGGATAGTGTGGCCAAGACTGATGGCCAGTAGTCACCAAGCCAACCGTTTGTTAGGTGTGAATCCTCAGCAGAAGCTAGAGAGTTACATGCGTGTATGTGAGAAATGAGAGGGTTGTGTGTGTGTGTGTGTGTGTGTGTTTGTATGCGCTCACATTCCAGTCGATGGTGGAAAAGAAAGCGTGGCGTTTGATCTCCTCCACTCCGTCGGGCCCGGCCCCTAAAGACACAGAATCACTAGGGTTCAGTTAACCTGGCACGTTGGCTTTTTATTGTTTTCACAGGATCAACACGTTCACACATTTCTCTCTCAGTGGTTTTCAGCATGTGATTTAAGTGGATGCCAAAACGTTAACAAGCTCAAGCTAAGCAAGTGGTGCAATATGAGGATCAACACACCTCATTTTCTTTTATTCCTACAGGTTACACAAACACAGACACAATCAGCTTTAATGTACCATACCCAGTCTGTTAGCAGGGTTACGTTTAAACAGCATTCTCAGCAAACTCTGGGCTTCCAAACTCAGGAACTGCGGCATTCCCAACTTAGCTCTGGAGGGGTGGAAAAGATCAGAGAGACACAAGTGAATAAGAAAAAAAAAATCAACTAGAACAAAAATTGTCTCACTTTTGTCTTAATCATGCTTAATGACTCACTTGAGAATCATGTTCATGGTCTCATTGCGGTCTTTTCCTTGGAACGGTAATGTTCCTGTTAGCATCTCAAACTGCAGGAAAGAAACATAATCAGCAGGATTTTATTTTTCTAATCAGTTCATATAAATGTCAAAGCACAAAAGATGAGTCAGCTTGTGAAGGGGTGTGTGAGCTCATGTACCATAAGTACTCCCAGGGACCACCAGTCTGCACTCTGTGTGTGTCCTCTCCTGTTGACCACCTCAGGGGCCATATACTCCACCGTACCACAGAAGGAATAAGCCTTCTTATCAGCATCTACTGACTCTTTACTCAAGCCAAAGTCTGCACAACAGCAACACAAGGCAAAATGGTGAAAATACAGCTGACAGAATCGTCCCATCTTTGCTATGCAGAGCTTTTATTCTTCAGGTGCTGATTAAAGAATCACAAAAATAGCAGCTGAGGAAAGTCAGCCTAAGGGCAAAATAGGGGTCGCACATCTATTCTCGGTTCACATTCATTTAATATGAAACAGATTAAATACAGGCTATTAAGTAGATCAGCCCATATAATTACTCCTATTAATTACATTTATAATGTCAAAGACATACCTGTTAACTTTATGTGACCAGCTTCATCAAGTAAGATGCTGAAAGACAAGAACAGGTTTTCAGAAGTTAGCGACCACAACAACACGTAAGTCATCTCATTCCTTTGTTTTCTGCTTAAATCGCCTTCGGAAACCTGTGCACATACATTTTCAAGGTTTCAAATGGAATGCCAATTGTGAGAAATAACAGATTAATGTCCACCAATCAAAGCTACTTTGGACACAAGTCAAAACTATTCAGGCTAACAAAAGCTCTGGACTACACACTACAACACATAAATCCTGAAGAACACTGCATGATGCTGCACTTTTGACTTCTGACCCAATAAAGTTAAACAGAATAACATTAAAATGATCAGTGGAAAAATGAACCCATCCTGTGAGCCATTTGTTATGAAATCCTTTCAATGTTTTATTCCAGGTCTATGCTTTGTGGACACAGCATTAAACTCTCTTGTAATATGATTGAAATGAAATGAGACAATCATTTTTCTTTTAGGTCTTTGAGAATGGCAGGCATAGCATAGTCGGACTTATATCAGTTATTTATTGTTTCATTACAGTCAGTATGGAGGAGGAGTAATTAAAACAGACGGGAGGTGGACACTTTGAGTTTAAAAACAAGGTCCAAATAGTAAAATGCCAATAGAGATTGTTTAATTTGAATTTAGAGTCAACTTTCTGGAAAAACAAGTAATGCCTCTTGTTGTTAGGAACGGACAGGGGCACTGAGGCATTTTGAAAATTTGCCAGGTGATGACATTTACAACCATACAGTGAAGAGGTGCAAGTCAAAAGTCACCTGAGGTTTTGAACGACATATCTTTAAAAAGGAACTGAACACAAACTACAGCGCTGCAAATTCATTCCGAGTCTGATGGTACATGGTTTAAGTGTAAAGGGTCAAAGATGAAGGCGGGGTCGATGTTTCATACTTCTCTGGCTTGAGATCTCTGTAAACTATGCCCAGGTTGTGCAGATGATCGAGGGCCAGGGCCAGCTCTGCAAGGTAGAATTTCACATCTTCCTCTGTAAACATAACCTGATAAGAACTGGACAAATTTACTCTCTGAACTCAGAAAAGGAGAGAAAATTCAGCAGCAAAGAACAAAAAAACACAACTTCAATATCAAGCGTCAGCAACCACAAACAGAGAAAACAGAGTATGATTATTGTCACAATATCAACATTTCGAATAGGTTACACGATTCAGCAAGCTGTTGATTTGACAGTGCCAGCAGCTATCGCTTTGGTTCTGAGACATGCTTTCAACACATGGTCTGTCTTGAGAACAATCACACATTGTTGGAGTTCTCTGAAAGCATTTGAAAAGGGCTGATTCGAGCCGCTAACTGACAAGTAACTGATGACCTAAAAGGGAATAAAGATTCTGAGAAAAGCGCTTGTGTTTCCGTGCGTAATTCAAGTCTTTATTTGAATAAAATGAAAACATAAAACAGGGGAGACTAATGACTTCGCAGCACTTCGCTCTTATAAAACAAATTAAATACTTTTGCACACTAAATTTGCATGACTATTAGTAGCTGTCAACTTAAAAATCCTTGGGGTTTCTACGAGAACCTTGTGGCACATGTAGATCAGATTTTTACAAATATGTTTAAAACACCAGGGGTTAAAAAAAAAAAACCCTTTACATTTATGAATGAAAAGGAAGTGCTTTCCTTTTTTACAACAGAAAAAATAAAACAGGACAGGTGCAAATAGGTATAATGAGATGTAAGGATGTCAGCTTACCTCTTTGGATAAGCGAGTGAATACATCCCCTCCCCTGAGAAAGTCCAGTATTAAATACAGTTTCCCTTCTGTCTGAAAGGCTGGAAGACAAGGAAACAAGTCAGTTACTTAGTTAAATAGCTAAATATGTAATGATTTTAATAAAAACACTCAGTTGTTAGGGTAACAGGGTGACACAAGGGATGCACCACTTTATCAGCTGAACATCAGTGTCTGCTGATATCGGCCTTGTTGACTGGCCTATCAGTAAATAAGACGATATTCATTACTGGAAGTTTATTTGATATGCATCCACAATTTTTTCCTGGCACATTCATGAGCTTTTGGCTTGTGAAATCCCTGCCATCAGATTTCTAAGGCTATGCAAGCACAGAAAAATTCTTAACATTGAGTAAGTAGTTGTAAGGCGTACTAACAAGGCTTAAAAGCAGTTACTACTCAGAAAAAAAATCTTTTTCATGTGAAAGGAGGTTATATAGAAATTGTTGATTTCTTTCAAAGAGAATGCAATGAAGGGCTGAAGGACAGCTATGTCCTTTTTTTCCTTTTTTTTTAAAAACGGAAATTACTTTGTTTCCCTGGCAGAAAGAGGAGTGCTAAATAACAGCCAACCACCAAATTGATATCTAAACATCAGTTGGCCCAGAATTTCACAATAAGTGCATCTCCAAGTGTCACATGCCAAAACTTAAAATAGCAACTTGCTAACATTCAAGATGATGATATTTATATCCAGGTTGAAGCAGATAATAGATTGTTCCATTGATTTTAAAGGAGACATATTACGATCAGGTTCAGCTTCAGCTTCATAATTTTATTTTGGGTTACTACTAGAACAGGTATATGTGTTTTATTGCTCAAAAATCTCACATAGCAGCACCATATTCCCCGTCTGTCTGAGACGCTCTGTTTTAGCCCCTGTCAATTGATATTCTGCTCTGTGTTAAAAACTGTAATAACTCTAATAATAACAAACCAATCAATTGGGCCTAATTAATATTCAATATCCATGTAATAACACTCAAGACATTCTGACAAATGTTTACAATGTTATGATGAACATGGACAATCACATAAGAAGCTTATCCTTAATTCCACCTGAAATGGGATGTATTCTGTAAGATTATATATAAATTGCATGTATACTAAGCAAATAAGAATGTTTGTCTTACCGTAGTGCAATTTCACAATGAAGGGATGATTTACTTCCACTAAAATGTCTCTTTCCATCTTAGTGCGAACTCTGTCCCTGACTGGAGAGACAAAAGAGGAAGGGACGGTGAGAGAGAGAAATTCAATGCTAAGGACAGAACGTACTGACTATTTGCACTGTGTTGTGTTTCATGTAGATGTAAATCAAAATCTAAACAGCATTACCTTTCAAAGATGCCTTTTTTAGAACTTTCATTGCATATAACTGACCAGCATCTGGACCCAGGATCTTTCGGACAAGAAATACCTGAGACAACAGGAGAAATTTTAGAAACAAACGCCCACAGCGATTGCGCTGATGGAAACATTCGATTGGTCCGCTCTGTTTCCTCACCTTGCCAAAAGAGCCCTGGCCGAGGACTTTGAGTAGTTCAAACTGAGATGGATCAGCTTTCTCGCAGCCCTCTTTCACATGGTGAGTGATAGGAATCTCCTTATATGTCCCTTCATCCTACACAAATAATATCAGTATGAGACAACAGGTATCTCATCCCACACGCACAAACACACACACACACACATATATGCTCCAACCCCATCATTACTTACACAGTGCGAGAAAGACTCTCCCTCCTCCATGGGCTCGTCCATGATCTGATGCCCATTGACCTGCAGCCAAACCAACAAGTTTCATCAGAGGAGTAGGGAACAGCAAACACTTTGACAGAGCTTTTTCGCCCTTGTTTTTTAGCAGAGGAGCAGGACTATGACTGCAGCTGCCGCACGCCCACGTGTATGATGGAAGATTCAACAGATGAAATCAATGAGTCACATGCAATAACAGTGCGCTTTTACTTTTCAAAACCGCCACTCTATTTGTTGTCAAACAGTATGGAGTCCATACTCTCAGCCTATCCAGCTGTCCAGCTCTCATCCTGCCCCTATAAAGCCCCTCATTATTAGCATTCTAGCTTAATCCCCAGCCAGAGCAAAAACAACATGTCTGACTGGCTCTGAGAGGCTGATGTTCGCTGAGGCTGCAGTCGGCATTTGGCCTCTTGAGGACAAACTAGGGTCCAGCTCGGTCAGGGCTTCGGGATGATGGTGGTGGCAAGATGCTGTTTTTTCTAAACGCCACAGAAAGACATGCTTTGTTCGACTCAGAGGTACATTTCGGAGCCTCTTTTATGCCTCTCTTTTGTTTCTTTAAACAGTCATATTGTCTGCAGAGTAATGTCAGATCTCAGCTAATAAATCAAACAATAAACTGACTGCTTGTGACATTAACCAGGTCTGCATATTTCAGTTCTGCGCTGAAGCTCAGCCTGCATGATGTATTCAGACCAGCGTGTTTGTGTGTTGAATTCCATCAAGCCTCTGAAGAGGGGGGATGAGTCATAGCGCTACGCAAGCCCACTCAGTGGGTGGAGCCACCAACATACACTCACGTACATCCTCAGAACGGAGGCCAGCAAACCACTCTCCTATATCTCAGCACTAAAGGCTAGCATTAACAACACAGGCATTTAGATCACTGAAGAAATACACTTCAAAAGCAAGATACCACACTGATAAATGTCAGAATGTAAGCCTTGGTGCATCTCTCAAGTGTAACATCCAGGCTAGCCAAAGCCAGGGCAGTGCTTGTGTTATAATTCACACATACATCTTCACTCCCACCTTTGCTGTGGCTCATCGAGGCTTGTAACAGAGTGCAGCCTACACTTCTTTGCACAGCCGGTCGAGCCTTTTCCAGCCATTCGAATGCCATATCAACGGCCATACATGATAGTATCATGCCATCATAACCGATGCTGTAAAACACTTCGATTCAAGATCATCTTTAGAGTCAAAAGTGGTACAAAGTGGAACACACGAGCAGCATCACCACTCAGCCAGTTTAAGTGGCTAAGCTTAATGTTTACGTCTGCGCATCTGTTATCTTGGCAGCTTTTAAAGGAGCAGCAGATTAAAGTGCTCCTCTGTAGCAGGACTTTTTCACATTCGGAGCGTTGCAGTTTGTTGTACAATACTTCCATGTCACCTGCATAAACCGCCATCCTTCAACCACAAAAAGATGAAGAGTGCTGTGTCCAGGAGTGATCACAGGAAGAGAGAGGACTCCGGATCAGACTGGGTCAGAAGTGCATGTTGCAATAGCTCTCTGCTGGCTTTAACACAGTCACGGCAGTCAGACATACAGTTTGTACTGTGGGTGCGAAAGACTGCAAAGAATCCCAGAGATGGAGAGGTTCAGGATGTCAGGTTGGCTTAGCTGCAAATGCAAACATATCTCGTCATGGGGCCCCATGCTGAAGAAGACTGAACCTTTCCACAGTTCACAGCATTTCAATAAGTCTTTATAAAGACATCACTTATTTAAGTAAATGGTCTGAAGATGATAAGTTACCCTGTTTTTCTCATCAATACAAGCGTTTGGATTCTATAAGACAACCCTGTTGTTTTGACCCTGGAGGAAACAATAAGTAGCGATAGTTCTTGGTTAAAAACTTCACTTTGCTGACAGTTAACACACTCTCATTTGCCTGGATAAACATTTTAATGAAATTACGAGTTGTTACGTTGCTAACAAACCGAGAGTTACAGCTAATAACAGCATCACTAATTCACTCGAGCTGTCTGACAAGCCAGCCCTCAGCTGTGAAGACGTCTCTGACCACATTTAAAAACACCTCTCGCTAAAGTTTAAATACATTTGACGACGCTGAAACCTGTTTCAGCTCTACTATAAAGACATAAAAACACTTTACCTGTTCTTCCATTCACTAGAACACAGAGGCTGAGTCCAAACTTGTCTCCCAAGTTTCAAGCCTGCAAGCTGTCAGCTAGCATGCTAACCGAATGCTAATGCTACATCGGCTAAGCTAGCTATGAAGCAAACTCCACTTGAGAGTGTAAATAACAACAAAAAGCTGAACGGAGCTCCTGCGTCACGGGGTAAAGAGCCCGTCCACGGTGCGGAGCAACGAGCGGCGGTGAGAGCCCGGCGGTGCGGCGACCAAACAAACAAACCTGGACAGTGCAACAAAAATAAACATCTCACCAGCTGTTAGCATTAGCTAACGTGTTAGCATGCATCACGGTGCGCTGCGGGTCGTGACGCGAATTTAAGCCGTAGCCAGCCTCGCGGGGCAAGCTAACGTAACGGGACAGCACAAACCGAAAACAGCCCAAAGCAAATTAACACACCGGGCACGCGTTTATCAACTCACCTCACTACTAACGCTGTTTACCTCCATCTTGTGCCAGGATTCCTCTCCAAGTCTAAGGCATCGTAGTCTACCTAGACCCCCGCTCCACGTTGCATGTCTTCCCCTCCGTGGAAGTCCGGCGGCTCTGCTTTGGCGATCAGATGCAAGCTGCGAGGCTGCAGACAGCGATCGGGGACGGGGATCTGCGGGTCGGTGCGGTGGGAATAGTTGATGTTGATGACTGGACCATACACTCGCCGAGAGCACCGCTACCCTGCCATGGATGCGAATATGGCGGCTATCGTGGTACCTGATCGTCAGTGAATGAGAGTTTATTGACGTATTTATGACGCAATTCAGTTAAGGATTTCCCCCCGTCCAAACCAAAGCAGCGGATCTCGGAGATAGAGAGGAGGGAGAGCGGACGTGGTGGCGTGTGGAGGTGGAGGAGGAGGAGGGGGAGGAAGAGGAGGGGGGGGGACTTGATGCTGCGTGACACGCTGCGTGTGACATACATGCATCCGGGTGATGGACCGCTCTCCCGCGACTGAAATAGTAACTGCCATTGTGACGGACCAGGACTTTAAACTATGGGGGTGACCCAGCGGGAAAACATCAGGGAGGAAGACAAACACCTCTCCCCGGTGAGCCGTGAGTCTAAGCCTCTGATCTTAAGAGTGTCAGTTGAATGTTTTAAAGCCAGTGTTTCGTAAGCCTGTCTTTCCCCCAGTCCAAGTGGAAATAAGAGGCTTAAAGTTCTTTCTCTCCAGCTCTGTCTCTCTCTACCCACCCACAGGCACAGAGCCTTTGTGTGGTGAGCAAACTGCCTCCCCTCCATTTGTTTAATGCACAGACACAACGTTGACATAAGATATTAATCAGAAAGGTCACATAACATAATCTCTGAGTTGAAGTGAAGTTTAAATGTAAAACTTTCACCTGCCAAATGAAAACAAGCCCAGTCAGCTTCACTGGAGTTGAATAGACAATAATAAATATATTTATTATACATATATATATTAAAGGTGCAATATGTAAGAATTGGCCACCTTTCAAATACATACCCAAAACAAACAGGTGGCGGCAAATCACCCGAGTATCCTGCTAACTTAAGCGGCAGCTAGCTTGGTTAGCTGTGCAGCTAGTGGTCTGGACTGGGTGTACAAGAAGTGGCTCAGGGTTTTAAAGCCAATTTTCATAGTGGCCAAACCTGTAACTATAGCGTCATGCAGGGGTGGACTGGCCACTGCCACCAACCTGCCAGCAGCCACAGGTGCTGCTGCACCAAGAGACGAGGGAGGAGGACCTAATGATGATGAGTGAGTGGAGGCAGACATGATAAGTAACGTTAGCCTGGAGCTGGCTAGGCTACATTTTTGAGACATGTCCAAAACAAAGTAAAAAAGCTTTTTACACTGAATGCGATGTGACCTTACTAACTGCATACTGATAAATGCAGCTGCCGCTAATGCTAACATAGCTAGTGATTATTTGACATTTTAATGATTCTTTTCATAAGTTTTATTGTGCTCATGTGTTGATCCTGAATGGTGTGATCATGTACACTAAATTATCAATTATTCTCCATTACAGGTTGTTATGATATATTTGAGGAATCGTTCTCCCTCTGTTCTATATGTGGACCTGTTCTCTCATTTGGGACCACTGTTAGAATTTGGTTAGTTTATCATGTATTTTTTAATGTTATAAAAATTCATACTTCATGATTATAAGAATTAATAATTTTTAAAAAGTTTTAAAAGAAACACATCCAAAAAGTTTTCAACTCTAGGTGCAGGACAGAGGAAAACATTTTCTTTATTTTTCAAACTTTATGTTTCCATGTCCCTCTCATGTAGACCACTTGACACTGAGGAGTTGTTCCCCCTCCGTCCATGTTCCAGGACTTGCTCTCTCTGTCTGCCTCCATTCTCTGCCTTTACTGCACTAAAGATTAGCTGTTGACTCTCCTGTAGTATGGTGAGTTTATCTTTTTTTTTTTAATGTTTTCTGAAAACATACTTACTTTGTGATGATTAGAGACATCTTGACCTGCTAGAAGTTCTTCTATGGTGCTTGCGTCATCCATCATATCTGAGACCTTCATCTTGACTTTGTGAGTTTATTATGCAACTTGTTTTGTCTCAGATTGGAAAAAAAAAAGTTTGATTATGATTATTTCCTTGTTGAAGATTTTCATATTGATGATGATCTGCATATCTTTTAAGTTCAATTAACAGTTATGGAGGTAGGCCATAGGCCTCTTTTGAGACTTTTAAGTCATCCTTCATGACAGATAAATTTGTTCACTAGGTGTCACCACGTCACAAAACGGCTACTCAGCTACATGTACTTGTCAGTACACAGATGCTGAGTACAAGTTCTGTTTGCTGTTTCTTGCAGGTCATGAATTTGATGAGGAGTGGAGCTGGCTGGCTGCGGAAGAGGAAGTAGGGCAACACATACTTGTGCACGTACACGTACATGAGAATGTATATCTGTTCAGACCTGTTATCCTTAGACGTTTTCACACAGCTATAGATGTTTTTTTTTCTACTCTCTATTTATGGTTTCATAATGACTGAGTCACTGTTGACCTCTGAGACATGACTCGTTTTACTGTCATAATTTCAGTCATTTGGCCTAATAACATTTTGGAAGTCTAGAAGAGCTGCATGATGAAATTATTTTACCCCCTTTTAAGTAAGCTGGGTGCTAAAAAGGAAGTTAGCCAGCTTAGTCAGTGGAAGTCTCTATAACAACTCAGAGGCTGTGTCTGAAATTACCCACTCATTCCCTGCTACCTAGTCACTACATAGGAAGTCCAACATAGTGGACTGTATAGTGAGCTTATCATCAGAAAGAAAAACGCACTTTCGGACACTACTCCGGCGCCATTAATGACATCACGACTGTCATGCAGTTGAAATGTGAATTGAAACCTCCATGCGTCCGTCCGCAGCACAGTGCATTATGGTAAATATTGCTTGGTTAGTGACCATCGGTTGTACACTACTTTTCACAATGCATTGTGGGATACTTTGAGTGCACCATATAGGGTATAACATTTCCCACTAGACATTTGGACAGCACTACAAAATGGCGTAGCCACTATGTAGTGCACTATATAGGGAGTAGTGAGTGATTTCAGACACAGCCAGAAAGCAAAGGTACTGTTATACCCAGGATAAATACCCAGACCACTGAGCAGCTGTCATATGAATAATTGGGGCCCTTCCTCTGACCATGTATCCAGATTTTAATTGTTATATCCATCTTTAAATCATTAGCCATCATTAACTGAAATACATACAAATTGTGTCTTTAATCAAGCTGTATAATTAGAATCTGGAAAAATGTGAGTGTGGTCCCTTATTTTGAGTCATCTGATGAAAGGAAATTGTTTTCAGTAATGCATGTGAACTTGATTCTCTTGAACTCTTTTTAAAGAGTTTTTAAACTGTCTTGCATTTTTCTACCTTTACTTCAAACCAATATGACTCAATATGACTTTCTGACCAACATGAAAAAACTATAACTTTTCCAACCAAAACACAGTCACACAGTTAAGTTAGAGGTCGTTTATTGTTCTCTCTGGACTGGTCCAGAACAAGGCGAATGATATGCAGTAAAAAAGGCAATATTAAGCCCAACAGTCATCGTGAAAGCATAAATCCACAGGCACTAGGCGTGGAGCATGTGTGTTTGTGTAAATGCAAGACCATATAGTTCGTTCTCGTGTGAAACCAGCTTCTGTGTGGGTTATGGAAATGTCTGTATGAGACTATGTGAGCTGATGTACATTAAAACAGTCACTTTTGTTCAGCTTCTTGCTGCTGCTCCTCTGATGCAGAGGGCTCAGTATGTTCAGTTGTATCGTCTTCGTTTATGGTGACCAATGGGATGTCTTCGTATGCTGAGGCCGGCAGAGGTTCGACGCTGCTCGTGCTGGTTGCTGGAGAGTCGTCGTGGTCGGAGGACGCATCTGCTGACACGGCAGCAGACTGGGTTCTTTCCTCCAATGTCGTGTCCCAGTCTTGGTCTGAGGGATGAGGTAGACTAGCCATGAGTTCCTGAAGCAAAGAGCAGAGTTCCGGTTAGATGTTTCTGTAAACTGTGCTGGATCTGGACAGTGTTTAAAAATGACTGAGAATGTACCTGTTGTCTCTCCAGGTCATTGTTCCTCACAGCGCTGAGCAAGCTCTTCGTGAAGCTTGCTAGCTCCAGGTATTTTTGTTTTTGGTTCTCTAGCTCAATCTCTAAGAACTGCACTTCCTCATGCTGAAAGAGAAGAATTCAAAAGGGCAAAAGGCTCATTCAGAGTGACACATTTATTCTAATTCTTCTAAACCATAGACAATTTCCATGAACAATTCAGTTTAAAGACAGGGTTGCAATTGTGGATAGATCAGTGTCATAGTCTTGTGTGTGTCATCACCTTGAATTCCAGCAGGCCCTGCATTTGCTCGAGGTCTGAAGCCACTAGTTCACCATCATAATCATCGTCATCTTCGTCCTTGTCCTCATCAGTTACTTCAATCTTCTGTTAAAAAAGGAGATTAGATCATGACTTTAAATAAAGTGCGTGAAAAATGATTACACACTTCTGGTGAGTAATGTCTCCTCTGGATATTATTCTGTTTGTTCTATTTTTGTAATTAACTGTATTATGTAAAGGACTTTGTATTCCAGTTACTATTGAACCAACAAACTACACCCTTGACAGTAATACAAAAGTGCTGTAAAGGTCAAATTAGCTATTACTTATCATGAAATATGGTGTGATAATCACCAGAGATCATGATGTCATACATAATATAGAAAAATACAAAAACAAGTGTATCAGTGATATTATATCAGATTCAGAACATGTGATTACACTTGCAATATGTAGCATTTGCTTATTCGGCCTATTATAAAATTAACACAACCCTCTATAATGACATCCATATTCATCATTCTATGAGGAACAAATAATCACACTTTAATGACAGTTCTTCAGTAAAAGGCCCACAGATTTGGAAGACCCTGCTATTAGAATTAAAAATGTTTACTGATCTCAAATCTGTCAGCATTAAGGCAAATTATGGCTCAAACAAGGTCCAATCTGTTCACACAGTTTTATGTTTTATATAGCATACACATTTTTACCATTTTCACTCTTTTCATTTGTTCTTAGTCATAATCTTAAGTCATTGTTCTTATAAGTTGGTCTAAGTTACAATCACTGCCTGTAATGGCTGCTTGTCTATGTCTGTTTTATTATAGTTTTTATGCCTATTTTAGTCTTGTATCGAGCTTTATTTCACAAAAGCCTTCCCAGGGACAGTGACCACAAATTAGCCACAGCTAGTCCTATATGCATTGCATTGGTTGCATTTAATTGGATGTAACAGTGCCTACATGTATTGTCCCTATCACATTAACTGATAAATAACAATACATACAAATAATAATCTTATATAAGCAGATGCACTACATTCTCAGGTTGTCTGTGTGATAGAAGTCCATTTGTCTCAAGTATGTTTGACTAAACAGCAGCCTGTTCATCATATTGTGCTTGAAACAAACCTGTGATTGGTCTGGAAGTTTATTTTTGAGTAGAAAGCATTTGTTGGTAGTTATTATCGTGTTATGACTAACTGTACACCCCGCTATGTGTTAACTATGTCTATTAATCATTTAAAAAAACAGCAAACCTTTTTACTTTGCATAGTAGGAAATGTTTTTTTCAGGTATCCCAGTAGGATACGATAGTGTGAAAGTGAGCCAGCATGAACAATACCATGATCCTGAAACTGAGGCAGTTAAATGGAATTCAGCCGTTATTCAATTTATCATCATCACTTGTGCTTTTCCTACTTAAACATCACTTTACAAGTGAAGTGTAAGAGTGGTTAAAAACTTGTGACATGAGCAGGCATGATGAGAAAAGGTACAGCTGGTGTTATTCTGTTGCTACAAACTTATATGATCTCACATGCTAGTAGAAGTGGTAGAATGAATGAGCTCCACTAATGCCCATTCCTAAGTTGATGAATTTAATGAGGCTGTACCGTAACATCTGAGAAATAATATTAATCAAGTACCACATTATTGGCGAGTGGAGCAGCACTGGGCACATCTATTCCATCCTCTCCGTCTCTATGTTGTGAGTCGATGGTGCCATCTAGGAGCCAGAACAGCGCATGAATGTTGAGACACACAGTTTACACAGCAGTAAGTGCTGGTGTGTGTAATACTACTATTGGCCTAACCTTCAGAGAGGCAGACAGAACCCCCGTCGTTCAAGTCATCTCCAAGTTCGGGCGTCCTAAGCCGCTCCTCGTCAGGGCTGAGGCCCACCGGGGACTCGTTTCCTGGTGATGAGGTGGTGAACACAGCAGGCCCGCCTTTAGGAGGAGGGATTTCAATACCCATCAGACGATACTTCCTCCGTCTGTTACTGATCCATGTCTGCCGATTAGAGCACACAAAAGACAAAATGTTAACATGCGTAACTGAAATTCAAGTCTATCAATTATGTTGTATATTAGTGTCCAATGTGGTAAATATGAGGGTTAATTTGGGAAAACTAACTAGTGAAATGTCATTGTATAATCACCAGTTAGAATATATGTATCACATTAAGCTGTGGTTTTAAGTAGTTGTTTAATTATTGAAATTATTTGAAGGTTATCCTATAGCAGCATACTGTTTCTCTACAAAGATTCTTCTTCCATGCAATAAATATCCCAGTAAGTGAGATGGCCGTGGGTCATGTGTGTGTCAGGACTGAGCGACTATATTTAGTCCATCAGCATTCCTGCTGTGGCCCTGATATATAACTGCGTGACTTCTACCCAACTTTGAGTCAGTAAGTTAGAAAACTTCTCTGACCTAGAAAACGTACTCTTCCCTGTTTTCTTGTTCGCTCACTAAAGTTCAGACAAGTCAAATAATCTTGTTCGCCCTAAATGTCATAGACAAGGGGCCAGAAAATGTGAATAAGGCTCCAGACTTTCTTAGTCTGCAAAAGATCTTGCTAGTTTCAATGACACTGCAGAAATTTGAAATCAAATTCAATAAAACCCATAATTTTCTAGATCTCTCAGCATTATTTAAACCCTGTGGATTTAGTTACCTTGACTATTTCAGTGTCTACATTGAGTTGGTTCGCTGCAGCGGTGATCTTTTCCCTGCAGACTGAGCCCAGGCTGGTCATGCCTCGGTCCCAGTAGCGCTTCAGCTGGATGAGATCCCCGTCACTGAACTGGGTACGATCCTGCAGCTGAGAACACAAACCTTTGTTTAACTACAGAACATTTACACGAATACTAAGCAGACACTAGCTTTTAATATTTAAAATAATTAAACAGTAAACAGAATGGATTTGTTCTAGGGATAAATGATGATACAAACTTAATAGTTTGACTGATAAGTTGAATTTTTGAAAACTGTCCATGAATTTCAGAATATCTTATCATTTAGTATGTCCCTCTTTTGCTTTAATGACAGCATGCACCCAAGTTGCCCCCATAAATGTTCAATGGGATTGAGGTCAAACTTGTAGAGTTCCGGTTCAGAGAGGAGCAAAAAAGTATACAAGATTAAATATAAATATGAACTCATCTATATCTTAGCCTTTCTTATCCTCAGGTGGCATAAACAAGAGGTTAGGAGCTGCTTTGTAAAGAACAAAAATCATCACCATCTCATACAATCTTAGTTTTCTGTGTTATATTATAAGTTATCTATATTAAACTGTATACAAGTCTTGCATTTAAAGTGAAAAAAGTACTAACTGTTCTCTTTCTTGAGTTGCTGATGACCCAGGGGGCTGCAGACACACTGACTGAAGTCTGCACACAAAGAGACAGTCATGTTAAGTCTTTCAACTGACTTTCAAGGAAAACTATAACAGCAGACTCTTTTCTACCTGTGAGCTGCATTCCCCTGTAAGTGAGGTCTGTGCTGTGAGGGAGTAGCTGCCCTGAAGAGCTGTGTTGCCATGAAGCAGTGCGGGTCTGGAGCTCGTCATAGGAGGTGTGTGACTTCCTCTCACTACAGACACCTCAGCCCTGGTCGGGCTGGCTGACGTCTGCTCCCTGTGGATGTGTGTCCGAGCGGCCATACTTGCCAGCTCCTCTTCCCTTTGCCACTCATCTTCTTCATCACCAGTTTCCATGGCAATGGAGAAGTTATGACTGGTGTCCAGTGGTGGTTGCGGCGTCAGCCTGTGACTCTCCTGGCTTTTCCGGATAGACACGTGACCCTGCCGAGGTCTGTCCCCCTCGCCTCTCTCTGACAGGGTGAAGACCTGCTGGATACGAAGTGTCTGTTCAGAGGAGGGACCAGAGTTTGGTACTGGGAGGGACCCCCGTGTCTTCTGAGGAGCGGGTGGTTGAGGTTGGGGGTTGGAGTGAGGTCTGGGCTGAAGCTGAGACTGGGACTGGGAGGAAGATGACCAAGGGCGAGTTTGCGCTGTACCATACTGCCTAGTCCAGCTGTGAGGTACTACCCCTGCTCCTGCACTCACCCCCGCCTCCCCAAGGGAGGAAGTTCCCTTCCTGACTGCAGTGTAGACTAAAGGCCCTGAGGCTGATGTGAGGGATGGGAGGTTTTGAGAGAGCGAGACCAGCTTGGAGTGGAGGGATGAGGAGGTGGAGGTGGAGGTGCTCCTGCTCTGCAGGGCATGGTTGATCAGAGATGAAGATGTGTGTGCAGAAAGCTCAGAGTCAGATTGAGACGGCGGGGCTGTGGGTCTTGGCCGGGAGCGAGGGACGGAGTTGAGCGAGTAGATCCCGGTCAGTATGACGTCATTGTTGTTGTTGTTGTTGCTGCTGCTTCCACTGCTGAGGGGAGAAGAAGATGAAGGAGAGGAGGATGTCGAGGAGAAAGAAGGGAAGGACGAAGATGGTGGGAGAAGATGCACACGGTTCTGGATGGTCCGCGCCGCAGCTATTTCAGCAGGAAGCAGCGCCCCTGCCGCTAGGCTGTGACTGGACAGAGCTCCTCCGGCTAATGTGTGATTGGAAAGTAGTCCCCCAGTGAGTCCATGACTGGACAAGGAATGAGACACGCCTCCATTCTGCT
The DNA here is from genome assembly GCF_904848185.1 of Acanthopagrus latus. Lineage (NCBI taxonomy): Eukaryota > Metazoa > Chordata > Actinopteri > Spariformes > Sparidae > Acanthopagrus > Acanthopagrus latus. Next base: position 13,651,381 of record NC_051056.1, read on the forward strand.
CTATCTTGGAAGCGAGCTTACGCCTTTTGTTGCCAACCCATGTCTGCAGAGGAAAAAGAGCAATCAGCTCAGTGACATTGCTTAAATAAACATTCTGCAAAACACTGGAGGGACTAATTTAGCAAAGTCAGAATGATAACTTATGACTCGTGTATTTTACCCGGACCACACTGAAGTCCAGTTTGGCCTCCTGAGCACATTGCAATATCAGCTGGAAGCAAGCCTTGCTCTGATTGGTCATCCCATTGTCGTAGTATCTCTCCAGGATCCTCTGCTGTTCAGCTGTAAAGACTGACCGCAGGTTCATCTGAGAGACCAAGAAACCCCCAAAACACTGTATTACATAAGAATTCACCGCTATTCTAGCTGACAGATAATGGCACATGATGAGGTCAACGGTGCAATGTCCCTTCTTTGGACTGTGCAGTAATTAAATGTTTAGGCCGAAAGTAACTTGGTTAATTTAGAAATGGCATTCAGCACAACACCAAAGAGTCTGTTTAACTACCAATACATAATAATAACTACAACTGCAGGAGCAATACGTCTATTTTGTTTTTGTCAAAACTTGACATATGTAATTTCTTTACAACCTGTATTGGAATACAATTCTTGGTATACTCACAGCCTGCAGGCCACGCCTTTGTGGCCATGCATCCATTCTGCTGCTGGAGGGGAACGGGGCTGCCATGCAGATCACAGCAAAACCTCCGTGTTTCTAGTGTGGCACAACTCTGATTGCGCTCATCCTGTCTCAGTGTACCTGGCCCACTGCTGGGAGATGTTGCTGAAGAGAAAGCAAAGCAGACAACGTGATGCCTAAGAGTGTAAATAAAATGCTCAATCCACGTCATTATGAGCTCAATTCTGTTCTAAAAATAACACAGGACTAGCAATCTTCTCTGGAGCAAAATTGAGAAACGCAACTATCAGTTTCATCATATTGTAGACAGCCAGTCAACACTTTGTCATATAACACGTTACAACATTTTGAAAAAAATTACATCAAGCGCTGTGAGCTGTAAAATTACACCACGCTGTCAGTCACAGTATAATAAGCTATGACAAGCCACTGTGTAACATCAATAACACTATCAATCAAGCTAATATGCCATCCCTTGCAAGACATTGTTCTGTTCATCTGCTGAAAACCATTTAAGTGTGTGTCCATGTTTTAACCCCTAAGTTACAATTATACAAGTATTATTTAATAAGTTAGATCTGAAGTGCTTTAATTAATTTTCCTCAGTGCACTAAAAAAAATACTATTTATTCTACAAGTCAAGATCACAACTGCAGGGATGTCACTGTATAATAATAACTGATTATACATACTGTTTTTTGTGATGGTCTATATAGAAAGACATGAGTCACACAGAAAAAGTGGTAATAGAAGAGGTGAATTAAGAAAAACTTTATTTGGCTTTTGTGGATAATTGAACGTTAAAGTAGAGCTTTTATCACTTTTAGCAGTGCCTACGGTTTACATGTTCCATATTTATACATGTTCATGCATTGTGGGACTCGCTCTGGTCTTGATCTTGACCTGGTCTCGATACATTCTGGTCTTGGTCATGACTCGATCACTTTATAGATGCTCCTGACGATAACAGTGGCATTTAGATTTCTAATTGATTTCTAAATGAGCCCTTTTTTAAAAAAAAAACAAATTTAGTTTGCATTGCATTTACATTCAGATATATATTATACTTATGTTGTAAAACCTGCTTTGGGCAATTTTGCATTTAACTCCAGTCATGCAAATACAACAAATTAATTTGAATTTGATAATGTTTTATCTCAGCACTCAAATCACTACCATACACACTGTTACAGATGTTCTGTTTGACTGAAAAATACGTATTTCTAAAATGTCTTCATCCTAAAATAGGCTAAAAGACGGACTTAAGGACTGTCTTATTACAGCCTTACAGCTGACTACATAGTATCTGACTTTATAAACATGATCTTTTATAAGCAAGGTCAGGTTTACTACTCCAGCCCCAGCTGTTTAATGAACATAATACCGTTTTAACACATAGATGCATGCACAAACAATAAGGAAAACGTCATAATCTAAGTTTAACTTTCTTTTTCTGCCACACAAACAAAGAATAATACTGAATTGGGACCAGTGTTATGAATGTCAAACACACCGCATATTCAGAGCAAATCCACATTATGACTCGAACACAGACGGACCGAGCAGACAGGAAAGAGCATGAAGCAGCCCGGTCAAAGTAAAAACACATGGCCCCTCAGAGAGCTGGAAAACTGTGGACTAAAACACATTTGGTGTTACTGCTACTGCTGCTGGAGGTTTTATTAAAAACAGAAAATGTCACATACGGGAATGTTGTGCGACCAATAAGCATCCAGCAGGTTTATTTTGGCAGACTGACTGCGCATGGCTACAGTCAAATATGGAAACATTACGGAGAGAATTAGCGAACAAATTGTGGGCACGTCAGATTAGTACGCCGCCAGAGCAGCAGCCCGGAGACTCTCACACACGAAATACAACACAGGAAGCTCCTGCCACAACTTTACGTCCGCGGGCCAGGCAGTAAACAAACCGGGTAAGCAGCTCCGCATCCCCCACAACGGCCACACAGACAGCCGACGTTAGCTTGCAGGCCCGAGCGGCCATATCTGAGCCAGCCAGCGTTAGCTAGCATTAGCATAGCTCTCTCCCAGTGGATAGCTGCGGCTAAACTTTTCCTTCAAAATCTGTGATTTCCCGACCCTGGCATGGACATTCTCGCTGACGCGGGCTCCCGGCGGAGACGAACAGAGGCGGCTCGCGTGTCCCCGAGGGGAAAAGTGAAAAACCACTTAACTACTTACCATTTTCTGATGTCAAAATCACACGAACGTTCAAATTCAGCAGATTTCTTCACCAGTCCCCTTTGCTAGACAATGAAATCAGAACGTCCGATCATCAATTCTAATCATGATTGTGACGTGTTTGCAGACAGGAGCCAATGGGAGCTCGAGATCATCGCTGTGACATTCGGAAAGGGCTGAAAACTGAGCACAGTGGTCCCGCCCACCATTGACTTTGTTCAGTGGGCTGCTGGAGGAGGAGGTCATTCACATGACAGCAGCAAAAACGGGGCCTGGGAAATGGTTCGTTTCCTCCTCACCTGAATGTGTCAAAGTATCCTTTCAAGTGTTTGTAGTTTGCCACTGAGACTGTGCTGGCACAGACACAAGATGATGGGATTGTTGCCTGCAGGAAATGTTTAAATGGCCTGTTTCACTGCTGTGTTACAACAGGACATGCAGTTATTTGTATGTCATATTAGTTTGTATCTTTAACTTTTGATCAATTATTGGACTTGATGTTGACAGTTAAAAGGCTCAATATGAATGAGTTTGATACATTATTGTATGAATGTGTTTCATTATTGGTGTATTCTGATATATATTATACTTTGTAAACCTTGTATAGCTTTTCCAATAATTTAATTGTATTTGTGTTACTTTTTATCTAATCGAATTAGGAAGACAAACACCGTTGCAGATGTTCTGGTTTCATCATTAAAAATCATCTCAACGTCATCTCAAAGTCAATAAGTAAGTAAAATGTATTAAATACATTTTACAGAGTGAGGTCAGAAAGTGCTTCACAAGTGAAAATTGTTAAAACATAAAGTAGGCTATAGTGCACCTCAAGTAATTAAGACTGACTTAGGTACTGTCTTATTAAAGTCTAATAGCTTAATGGCATTTTTACTGCATTATGGCTAACAAAATGTATTAGGAAGGGAGGCAGAGAGAAAGACTAATAGCCTAAGAGCATGCTCAAAGAATTTGGAGAGAGCAGTCCAAACCATTATAGGCAACTGGGGCAATAATTGCTCTCTCCTTTGAACCAGGACACACAAAGGTACATTGCCAGGAATGTCACGGCCACTAACTGTTACAATTTTACATGTGACGGACTTCTCAAGGCAGTTTTGGTACTTTGCAGCGCACCCCACTCTGTTTGAAGGTTCTCATAAGAGCTACATGACATCCTGCACTTTAAAATAAACTTGTCTTGTCAGTTCTGTGTAACAGAAATAAAGTCATTTCATCTATAATCACTGTGTTTTGTGATCTGTTCCTAGTGTGTGTGTGTGTGTGTGTGTGTGTGTGTGTGTGTGTGTGTGTGCGCACGCTTGCTTTTTATAGGGGGTCAAGGATTCATTCTCTTTAGTGTTATTTCCAGATAAGGCTTTTTACATATTTAAATGCCCAGGCAAGCATAAAGACATCAGAACGCCAATTAGGTATTGAGTAACACTTCACAATAAGATACACAACAATGTAAGTAGTTACTGAGGAGCGAGAAAGAATGAATCAGGAACGACTTGATAGTCAATGAATCATTAATCCTGCGTTACTGATTTCAGGACTATATAGTAGCTCATGATGAGTTACCGGAGATACTATATTAATGAATGATTGGGTAATGATTAGTTCATGAGTCAACATACTGACAGCTTTTTACACATCCGCTGTTCCTGATTACTGCTGGTTAATATCATTTTTCACTTTAGCTGAAAGTATACATAAAGTAACAAATGATTAAGTAAATAGTAATTATTGAGTGTATTTCTTAACCACTCATTATAGTATTTAACTTAACTTGAGGGTAGACAAGAGGAGCAAGTAATGATTAAATCATTATTACTAGTATTAGTAAACTAATGATTAACCAATGATTCATTAATACAGAATCTCCCTCAAATCACAGTTATTCAAGAATTACTCATTAACGGTCCATTTACTATCAAGTCTTTTATTCCCCAGTCACTCCTCAGTAACCAATCACATTGTTGTGTATCCTATTCTAAAATGCCCACATACACATGTCCTCTCATATCAGTCAGAACATTATGCTGAGTTGTGTTGCCTGTGATGATGACGATGATGAAGGTGATGATGGTGGTTGGTGTAACCGCACAGGTTCAACTACAATAACTTTTTTCTTGTGTTTATCCATCTGTCTCTCTGTCTGTCTTACCTTCCTGCTGTGCTGTCTCCATATCTCTCCCTGTATGAAGTCGGTCTTACATGCACGGTGGGGGCGTGAGTGGAGGGGCTGCTGCTGTAATCCATGACGTCACCTGTGTCCCCAGGTGCGCAGCAGGGGGCGCTGTTCCTCACAGCTGAGCTCTGCTGACAACTGATGCTGATTCCCTTCATCCACAGATTGTGAACTTAAAAAAACAGCTGACATATGAGCCTCAGCTCGCCTTGTTGTGTGGCACACGCACAGTTACATGCAGACGATGAGTGTGTTTCGTTATGACGTCACGAATCCTCTTTCTTCCTTCACCTTGGTTAAAACAGGGTAGGATTTCTGTGACATTCCTGTATGTTCTGTGCCACTCACAACTGCACTTTACATGAGGTTTATTTAGGTTTTTAAGCTGTGTACACAATTCATTAAAGGGTTTTTAAAGTCCTGTTTGCATAAACCCTCTCTGGCCCTCTCTCTGTATGTAAATGTACATGTGTGTAAGGCGGGCCGGGGGGAGGTTGGGGGGGGGGGGGGGGGGGGGTACAGAGAGAGATCCTCCCTGTATGGTGTGCGTTGCACCATTCCCTGGTCTGTATTATGAGTGGTGGCCCTTGTGATGCTGCAGCGAGGCGGGCGGGAGGAAAAAAGAGGAGAGGGGAGGGGTCGCTCCATCCCCTCGCGCCCACCGAATCCACTTCTCACAGCGCGCGGGCTGCTGGCGGGAAGGCACGAGAGAAAGAGAGAGAGAGAGAGTGAGGGAAGGAGAGAGGAGAGCGGAGAGAGAGAGAGAGAGAGAGCGCGCGTGTGTGTGTGCATGTCTCCTGTGTGTGCGCGTGGATTGCACCACCGCATCCCGTTCACCGTTTCTGCAGGCGGCCATGCTCTGATGGAGAGAATAAATCTGACAACGCTTTCTTTTCCCTCAGATGTCCCCACCGCCGTGTCATTCCAGATGTGACTGACAAGTCGTTCTATGTCGCCTCCTGCTTCGAGTCCTGCGCCGTTCACCTCGGAGAGACTGTGACACCATGGCTTTGGTTATGGAACCTATAAGTAAATGGACACCAAAGCAAGTGCTGGACTGGATGAAAGGTAATTCTCCTCCGTTGGTCTTAAACGCTGCCTGTGTTGGAGTGAGGATGATGAGGATGATGGTGGTGGTGGTGGTGGTGATGATGATGGTGGTGGTGGTAGGGCATGGCTGAGCAGTGAGCAGCGGAAGGGCCACACTTGGTGTTTGCATGCATGTGCGCTCCCCCCTGCTCCAAAACCTGCAGGCTGACGTGTGATTCCTGCCGCTAGTGTGAGACTGAGTCAAGTCAGTGAAGTGAACGCGGTTGGAGCCGGTGCGGTGAAATGGATGTCCCCCCTAAAGAAGCAGGGAGTGGAGTCTGAGCCAAGCCTAGAGGCTGCTGCTGCTGCTGCTGCTGACTCCATCAGCGGCAACAGCAGCTTTCATCAATGAATGTGGAAGATATGTCATCTGCTCTTTCACTCACTGCCACATGCTCTAAAGCTCATATCACCACGCTCACTCTTCCTCCTCTATGCGTGTGTGCCTGCGTGCACGAGCGCGTGCGTGTATGATTAATGTAGTTAGCTGCGTGTACCCCCCCCCAACCCCCGCCTCCCCCCACTCAGTGCCAGTCGTACAGTCGGTTTCAGCACCCTGGACAGCGCAGTGCCTTCTGCCATATAAGGCAAACGCACCGATCACATTCCCCTCTTTCTTTCTTTCTTTCTTTCTTTCTTTCTTTCTTCCTCTTTTTGTGTGTGTGTGTGTGGGGGGGTGTTGCTCGCTTGGCCGGCTCGAGATACGTTCCCTTCAAACAGACAGTATGAATGAGTAATCACTAATCATGCGTGTTAGAGTGTGTGTGTGTGTGTGTGTGTGTGTGTGTGTGTGTGTGTGTGTGTGTGTGTGTGTGTGTGTGTGTGTCAGGAGCTGCTCACACACATACACACACACTCCGTACCTCCAGACCTGTGAGAGAAACTGTGGCAGGCCTGCTGACAGACAATGGAAAAATGGGGAGGGAGGGTGTCCGCAATCCCTTACTTAAGAGAATGACTTAATCACCAGGCTACTGTGTGATGACTCTAACTCGCGATGTCCTGTCCCTGCACGTTCCCTGCGATGGCGTGAGCGCTCTCATCGTCGAATTGTGGTTTTCCTACGACCCCATCTTACCCAAACGAGTTCCAGGACCAACTCTCGATCACCGGTCGAGCTCTCGCGTCTGAGATTAGAAGTCAAGGTGGTTTTGCGAGACCCTCAGGGGACACGGGGAGGGGAGCATTTGGGATGCGTTACGTTTAGCGGCTAGGATGATGTCCCTGGTTTTATAATTGCTCCCCTCAGTCACGGGGAGAAGCGGCAGCCAGCGGAGTCACGGCTTCACCTTTCTGATCCGCGGAGCGCTCACTCGGAAAGCTTTGCACCTTTCATTAAGAAGGGCTGAGATGAAGCGTGATTGAAGATAAGTTGAGTAACGGTGGTGGTTCTGCGGTGACAGTTTTGCCGACGTGGAAAAACCAGCAACGATTGTGGTTGTGGTGCAGCTTCTCGGACATATTTGTACTGAGGATATCTGAATGTAAGACACCAGGCAAGACAGAAGTGATCAGAGCAGAGCAGAACAGTGGTATTAGTTACTTTATGTGTTTTAAAACATTCTGCAAATTATGTTGTGCAAAAATAAATTGCTGCATGTGGCAGTGATTTGCATTCCACCTGTGGTTAACCAATGATACAGCATAGATGTTAATAATAAGGTCCCCAGAACACTGTTTGAAGCTGAAGAAGGTGGCAGGGCCCGCCACATATAAACGAAGTAAAACAGAATGAAATCTCGTTGTCCTTTAAGCTCAGTTTGTTTATTCAGTCGTGGAAATAAAGAGAGGTTGTATCTTTAGTTAAAAATTAAGTCAGTGAAAATCTGTCTTCACATTAAATCTGCTCCCGAAAACTACATAGTGCACCTTTAAAGCTCATGGTGGAAAGGCAGCACATGCGATGAGAGATGTTATCTGGAAAAAACACAATGATGGTGTTGTCTTTTTTGTCACACATGCTATTATTTGCAGGATTCAGGCAATTTAATACACTGAAACATTCATTTTCTTATTTCGTGATAAGGCACGATCACACCAAAGTCTTGCAGGGGAATTGATTCATCTCGTGATTGCTCTCTTCATATGTGTCCTTTGTTAACTAGTCTCCTGGCCTCTTCCAAATCAAGAGCCGGGGCTCAGAGAGTCATCTCCATAGAACTACGCCAACATCTCCCAGTGTCATCCCCGTTCCCTCCTCCCTCCTGTGGGGCTTCAAACTCAGACCCCTCAGCGGCAGGCTCACTCTCAGATCTTATTTTCTTATGAATAAAGTGAAAGGCGAAAGGCTACTACTAATCTCTGCACTTACAGGGGCTTCGCTGTGGCCTCTTTCTCTGGAAGCTCTTCATCTCTCGCACACTGATCTGAGTAGTCTTGTGCCACTTTTCAGGAGCAGTGACATTGAGACCTCCTTAAGAAGCACTGTAGTGATCGCTCTCGCTCGCCATAAGAGAGGAAAGTACTTTAAATCTACACAGATGCAAGACACTTAATGTGCTGATAGCAGGCAGTTGTCCTCACCTAGATTTGTTAGACACATTTCTCTTAATATTGTTATTTCTGTGGAAGGTGGAGGCACAAATCCAGAGCTCCACTGTCCTCAGTTTTTCCTTCTGTCACATAGATAAACTAGCAACATTGTGTGCGCTCCTTTTATTGATAGTATTATTTATGGGGCACTTGATGCCTCTACTAGACAGCAACATTTGTGAGATGACAGGGAGATGACAGCTTCACCTGTAGTTGCCCCAACCCCCATACTGTCAAATTATCATCAATGTTATGTATTATTTTTAATGTATAGTGTCACTTTTTGCTCATTTCATTTGAAGAATCTTCCCTTAGATTTAAAAAAGGCTGCTTATGAATGACAATTTGTCAAGATTCTATGTTATGATTGTGTAAATCTATAACAAATTGTATACAGAGGTTTCATAGATTCATTGATGGGGCATGGTTTTTATTTAAGGCTACATATCTGAGTATATCTCAGATATTTTACTGAATCCCTGTTGGTTTAGTATCACCGATACATAAATGGGTAAGTAGCTTTACCTGCATGCTAAGGTCATTTTAGCGACTTCATGTACGTCTTTTCCGGTAATTTCAACCTGGGCCCTATAGTTACATGTTTTGGTGTGTAAATGATTCACACTCACCAAAAGTTTTAGAATCAGTCCAGCTCATCACCTCAGCTGGCAGACGCGACACAGCTTCGGCGGCTACAATTTAATCCTTAACGTAATCCTTCGGGGCAACTGCGACCCTCAAAGAACCCCAGAGTGCTGAAAGTGCTTGTTTGTGCCATTCGCAGGCTGAGTCAGTCGGTTACCCTATGCGTCTGACAGCATTATGGAAACAATTACCATGGAGACAGACCTTTTGGTTAGATAATAAGATTCGTTTTGTAACCAGAAAGTCTCACTCGCACGGAGAAGGCTCGCTCTGAAGCTCTTGGCAGAGGTGAGCTGTTGCAGGAAGATGACGGTGAAAACGTGAGTCGGAGTTGAAGAGAGGAGCTCGGGGTTTACCTAAAGTCACGGCCGAATATTTAGTTGATTTTAACTATCTAGATGAGGGAACACCCGAAACGACCCACATGAGTGAGATTTCAGAGCATGTGTGTTTTCTGGTTACACAAAGGTTTATATCCTTTTTACAAAAGGGTCTATAGCCGTAGGAAACCTTCTCCGTAAAGCTGTCAGACTGAGAATAGCAACCTCAGTCTGTCAGTGGCAAAAAACAAGCACTTTTAATGGACGTAACTTTGACGGACGGAAGTGTCCCAAAGGATTGCATCGCAGCCATGGCAGCTGTGTGTTGCAGCTGCCAGCTGAGACAATCTACAGGACAGATTCCAGAACTTTTGGTTGAGTATGAATCATTTACACACCAAAATGTAAATATAAGGCCCACGTTTAAAAATACCAGGATTCCCTTTTAATGTCAGGACTTGAGTGATTTTGGTCAGTTATGTTTTAAAGCTACATTTGCATTGAGCTTGGCCTTGTGAGATCATCAGCTTGTATGAAGACAGTATCAGGTTTTGTGACATTAATCAGAGGGACACATTTAGGAGTGCACAATTCAGGAGTCATCCTCCACCAGCACAGAGAAAATGGAAAAATTACGATTACTTTCTGGAGAGCAGGTACCTGTTCCTCTACAGTGCCCTCCTGCCATATGAGAGAATATGGGACGGGGGAAATGGGGTGCTCTTCAATCCTGTCGACAAACCCTGACACAGCTAGCTACCAGGCCAGGCAGCCTATACTGTGGCTGTGGAAGGACCGCTCCAGCAGCAGAACGCTGGTGAGGCTCACAGAAAGATGACTCATCAGCGTTTGTTTTGATTTGAACACCCACACCGGAGGAGTTTCCTCTATGTTGTGTGCGTGAGGGGATGTATCTGCTGGGGTGTGTGCAGACGCAATTGCTGTGTAAAGTATGACGCGTTTTCGGATCTGCGCTTTAATGTTTTTGGCACCAAAGAAAAAATTGACTTCCTCTGCTTCTGCTTCTGCTTCTTCGTCTTCTTCTTCTTCTCCTTCTTCTTCTCTGCTGTCGGCGCTGTCTATCCCTCATCAGATCATCCTGTGATTTCAGGCGCACGGTATCTGCAGCCTGCTGATGCAAGCATTGACAGGAAAATGAATCGGCGGTTCACTTTTCCTGCACTAATTTGTCTTTTCCTCTTTGCGTGCGGATGTATTGGTGCTAAAAAAAAAATCTAAAAATAAAGGTGATTTGTGACATTTTTCGCTCAGTGCAACAGACGGCGAATGACTGATATCATAAGGCGACAAAGTTAGATTCAATTCTAGTATATCAGCGTGCAGTGGTGATGTGGCTCCTGTGTTGAAAGAAATCCCCTGGATGTTATTGGTGGTTTCGGTGTCCTGGGGTGTCAGGCCATGTTTCCTACCCTCCCATACTGTGTCTCCCAATTCAGCCTCCTGCTGACACGGTAAGGAAGTCTGTGGTGGAAGACATGCTTCCCCTGGCTCTGACTGTGTGCTCACTGTAGTTTCAGCTGCATTAAAGATTGAAGAGCGTGCCTCATTGTGGGGAAGCACACACTGACACACACACACGCGCGCACAAACACACGTAGAGGAAACTCCTTTAGTTGTCAACTTCCATACACAAAGGCGATGAGGAGATGCATGCGCTGCATACTGATACGTGCACTCAAAGGGATGCACATGCTCACTCATATATATGGTATATACATGTGTATGCACACTGACACGCATGCACAGCCACACAAACTCTGGAGCAGCAGCTTTAAGTGGGGCATCGGTAGTCATGGAAACCAGATCTGATCGTGTCGGAGTCACAGCACATGTCATAAGATGGGGAACCAGCAACACGCAGAGATGCCCGATCTACATCCTGTGTTCCTCCAACACACATTTGGACACATAATGAGGTGTGCGCGCGCACACACGCACAAGCTTCCCCTCCTGTTTTATGGCCCTGAGCAGAGAGATGGTGAACGAGAGAGAAAGGGGGAGGCGCAAAGCATAATGAAAGAAAAGCTGAGGAGGCTAAGATGGGGGAGGAAACGAGGGAGCGTGCAAAGGGGAAGGGTGGGCATGATGGAGGAACAGGGGCAGAGCACAGAGGCGATAGCGGAGCGGTGCGGAGAATGGGAGATGCAGTGGGCATCATATCAAAGCGCCCGCTCTATCCGGGCTGTCGGACAGAGGAGCCTGTGTGCATGTGTGTGTGTGTGTGTGTTTTGGGTTTTGCACCTGTTGTTCCGGGAGTTTGCAGTTTTTTACGACCACATATATTAACTTCAAGTGAAGTTTCTCAACCTCGGGGTCAGCACCCCACCCCACCCGTGAGATCACATGAGATATATGGACGAAGAGTTGAAGGAGGTTTCTGGATCTGGCAAAAAAAAAAAAAGAATGGTGTTTGAAAACTCAAATGTACATGACTGCTTAACAGCTGGGTTTACAAGCCAGCAAATGTAGAGACGGCCTGACTTAAAAGATTAAACAAGATTACGGAGTAGATCTGGAATGAAAGCTTCTATCCTTTTATAGTTGCCAGGATGACTATCTGGAGTTCTGGAGATGGTTTTAGGTTAGCTGTCAGCACTCTTTTAGTGCAGGGCTAGTTTGTCTGTTTAAGCTCACACCAACAGAATCGTAAGAAATCACTGGGTTGAATCGGCTTCATGGTTTCGCAGCTCATCAGTCAATCGTTTTGGTGTTTAAGAGAGTGATTGTGTTTGCTACTGTCTTATACTGCGGTATACATACTGCACGTTGTAGCACTTAGGTAGTACAGGTGATTATGAGATCAGTATTAACGATGATGAAAATGAAATGATGAAAATGGGGAACTTATTAAGAAAGCAGTCAAGTGTGTGTACATGTACCAGTGTCTCATGCAGATTATCTGCTCAGTTATGATACACTGACCAATGAAATAGCCAAAGGGAACAGTATCTCATACTTCAAGGTGCAACGTTGACATTTTTAGTTGAAAACATTCAATAATTAACAAAAATGATCAACATAACGTGAAGATATGACAGTTCTGGTGTTATATATATTATGTTGCCGAGCTACAAAGTTAGCATGCTTACAGTGCATAGCTCCTGTTATAGAAGTGTGCGCACCAGACCGCTAGTCGTGCGGCTAACTGAGCTACCATCTACATTGAGTAGCAGCAGTAAGCGGTTACTCTGGTGATTTGCTGCCCTCTGTCTGGAGTTTGATTTTGACAGGTGGCCAATTCTTCATATTCTTCATTCATTCTTCATCACATATTGTACCTTTAAACCTGCATGTAACCAAAATAACTGACACATTATCAGCTTTATAGATTTAATATGCCATTCTTGTAAGACGCTTGATTTGGCACATATTAAGTCCTCTTAAGTCCTCTTTGCACAAGAAGTGTAGCCAGAAATAATAGTTTAGATGAGCCCATTGGATATAAGGTGTGCAATAAGAACGATCAACCCCAACAGTTTGATTACGCTTTATTACAACATAATTTAGAGTAATGAGTTTTATTCAGTGCATCGATAGCAGGGCACTGGTTTGGTTTACTGTTGCTTGGCAACGTGTGATAATTCCATGAAATAAAGTGGTGGTGGTGAGCTGCAAGTTTATGTCTTCATTCGCTGCTGCAATGAAACCCTCAATGACATTATAGCAGAACTGTTGCAGCAATGTCAAATCTTGAGCGTGGTGACTACACTGTTGAACTCACTAAACATCCATACCTTCATTGATTACTTATAAATCTGTCACGGCTGTGGTGGTATCGTGTTCGGAGCGGTTGGTTTTGGTTTGGATATGCTGGAGGGTAGAGGAGCATCCTCAGTATTGATGTGGAGATGGCTCTTTTTCCTGTGCTTTGTTGCATCTTGAGCTGTTGTAACAAATCAATTTGCTCATTGTGGGATAAATAAAGTCTATCTAAATCTAATATCTAAGTTTTCTGACAGCTGTTATGTTTTCCTCCTTCTCGATGCATGGACTTGTCAGGCAAGCATTACTTTGACCTCTTTGTCATAATAATCTCTCACTGGCCGCAAACTGAATAGGGTAAACACATTTCTAACTTGGTGTCACATTTGTTTTCTTGTTTTGGTACTTTGGTAATTCAGAGTGGGTCCATCAGTGCTTTTTTCCTACGCACAGTCATTTGCTCCGTTTGTCTATTAGCATTTCTGCCAACAAATGAGACATTTTTGTGATTATTGTGTATAAACCCCATTAAACTCGGCACAAAGACCATTTCCACCAACGTCACTGTTAAGAAGAGTACATTACTAAGCACAGGGTATCCCCTCCTCCTCTGTGTCTTCCTTCCTAAAAAAGCTCCATATTGTTCAAATGGGGTTGAATAGGGACAGTTAGGATTGTGCGGTAAAGCTTAAGTTCATGTTAACACATTATTGTACAGTCACTTAAGATCCTCTGAGGTCGGGCAGATCCTCAGAGTCGAGCTCTGCCTCTGAACTCTTTGGAGCATCCATGTTGACCCTGTTTCCTATCTTCCCGTTCCCTTGGATTGCCTTTTGACACCTCCCTGCTAGATGGATTTCACGGAGGAGGTGGCGGTGCACTTGAAAGCTCATATACCGGGGAGCTAAAATGCCGCGGTCTTAAGAATATTCTGTCATGATGTGATGAATATTTCACAGTAGGAATATTTTTAGTGGGTGTTGTGTCTTTTCTTCGCTCTCACTGAAGCACTTATTCTGGCTGCAAGCTCACTGATGGGGGGGCAAGGCGACGGGCCGGGAGTCTTCGCTGCCTGCCGCCGCTCTTAGCGCGGGCTCTGCTCTGACGCAAACATGGTCTCAAAGGAAAGCACAGCTTTGACAGTCTGATTTCAGCTGATATTAATGGCCACGCTGCAAAGTACCTGCTCAGTTCAAGCCGTATTCAGCTGCAAATGCAGTCTTTTTATTGTGGCCTTCAACAAGCTTTCAGTCTGTGTGTGGACCGCATACTTAGGCTACAGTGTGTATGTTTGTGAGTGTGCGCTCCTTAGCCTAGCATCAGTGCAGGGTCCTGAGGGGCAGCAACTGCTGATCCCTCACTTCTGCTCGGAGGCCTCTCTCACTCCGGTTGCCTGGCAACCCTCGTGTTTTCCGATGGGGAGGGGTTTATTTTGCCCAGGAAAGAGGAAAAGATTGGAGGGAATTGCATGAAATGTGGATGAAGCCGTCAACATGAGATGCTTGCTCAAGCCTGAACGCACTGGGAGTCAGTGATGGCAGGGATCATGGGATTCTCCAGTGTTTCATACAGAGATGTTCCAGTTCTGCTTACTTGTATGACCATAAAACAAGAAATGTGAGAAACATCTTGTACATTTTTGTGTTTCAACAGCATTTTTTACATCTGAAGCATAGGTTCAAGTTTGCCTGACACCGTCTTGCTAGACGATGGATCTTATGTTAGCTGACTCAATTTCTTAACTAATTTAGTGGTGATGATACACTCGAGAACCTGCACAAATTGCCATGTTAATCGTTTCCTGTTTTGTTTTTTGAGTAAGTTCACCGTTACAGAGGACCCTTTAATACAAAAAAGTAGAAAAAAAGTTTAAATTGTCATTCATCACTTAAACTCCAGCTCTTTTCCAAGGCAAATATTTCTGAATGTTTAGTGTTTTGCTTTATGCAACTTAATGATACAGCTAAAAAGCCTCAAATCTTCAACTACTTCAACTACTTCGTCGTCGGATCAGAGATGTTTGAGAGTGGCCAAAAACAAACAAGTGCATCTAAACATATTCATGGTTCACCTGACATGTGGCAGTTTTTTTTACACTTCAGGAAATCGCCATTTCTTCTTGCTTGTGCTTTGATTCAGAAAAAGAAAAAAACATGTATTTGTGCTTGTTTTTGTTTAATTAATTACACACATAGTATAATTTGGGCAGTGGGTTAAGAAATTGAATTAAAATGTGTTATTGGGAGTACCCAGATAAAAAAGAAAAGTGTGAAGCTAGGAACCCACCAGTGCCATCAGACTGTTTTCCTTAATTAATCCTTGACACCTAAAATAATTCAGGAGAGGAGCAACAAAACACAGATACAGAAAATCCCTCCAAAAAACTCAAAACAGTAATAACATTGACCAAGATTTTGTTCACGGAGGACCCCTTAACTCAGAGAACGAACAGCATGAGAAGAAATGTTTCTTGGAACCAGACCTTTTTAATAAAGCCAGCTATCAAAACCCAGCACAGTTTTGTGCTGCTTTTGTCCAGGCTTTCATTCAACTTAAAAGAGGAGCACATAAAAGCAAAAAAAGCGCCGAGCTGACTGACAAATCTAAGTGTCACAACGGGAATTGAACAGGCGGCGAGTGCTTGAATTGTCACTTGACGTCACGCTGCACGCACCAATCTTCATTCACAAAAATAGACTTTTAAGACTGTGGCACATTTTGTGTTATGAGGAGCTGTTTGCAGTGTAAGAACACAGGAGACGTGCCCAGCTTCAGCCGGTGCTGTTCAATATTAAGCTCCTGAATCGTGGCAGGAAAAGCAATATTTACAGTGCGGCCTCACATGAGCAGTGCCCTCCGTGTTGCCTCCGCAGCATCATTCCAACAACTATCTGTGGCTCAGCTATGATAAAATATCTGATTCACGAGTCAGTACAGCTCCCCGGGGACGCTGGCTCATGACTTGAGTACACAGAGAGACGTTCCTGACATTACTCATGCAAAATTAGTTTTTGTTTATTTCAGCTGCGAGCAGGCCAAGATTTCTGTGACTCTTATTGCTCCGCACGGCCCACTTAAGCACGAGGTCAGCCTGGATGCTTCCTACAGTTACTGTGAACACAAACAGCCTGACGTGAGCAGGCTGGTAGCTCTGATGCTGTAGATCTTGACTAATAATATCTACATCATTTTAATGTCATTAACTGTCTGGCGAGGTGTGGTACTGACGAACCCAACAGGCCCCTCCCCTCCACCCCAGTGTGAGAGTTTGTGTTTGTGTGTGTTTTCGCGAGCACCATGTGCTATTTCCAGCTGGCATATGAACTCAGCAGATGAACCCAGATCAGCTGTTTGTCCTCTAGGGGAAGTGTTCTGACTCATCTGATTGGCCAGCAGCTGTGTGTCACAACATGTATGTATATGTGTGAGTGTCTGTGTGAAGTTCGGTGCATGCACTCGCTAGGACTCGCATATATTTGAAACTAACAGATTCCCATCATGCCTCCAAGAGAACATTCACAAAATGCACCGCTGTCAACTCGGCGGCTCATTCATCTGTATGCTGTGGAAGTAGGACACAGCTATAGTAAGGTGCTCTCCCGGAGGAAACAGTGGTAGTCGGCCCGGACCTCTTTGATTCTTTATTCATCGCCTTTTTTGTATAATTTATATACTTTATGTAGGAGGAGAGAGGGAAGAAAGGGGGGGGAAGGTGCAGCTATTAGGAAGAGGAATGAAGTGAGGACTGGAATAATAAGTGTGAAGACGTTAATCCACCTTTTTTCCACCTGCAGAGACTCTTAAATGTGCAATGAAGACGTTATACTGTCATCATTCTGCAAATATGGTCAGATATTGCATTTGCACGATGATGACTGTAAGCCGTAACGTGCCACGCTGTGTGACATGGTGACTATTAAAAGGTGATTCCGTGCTTCGGAGGGGATGCAGGGGGTTGTAAATGGGGAAGTGTGAGAGGGGGGGAGTGGTGGCGGAAAAGAGAGGGACGTATTGTAGGCTTATCCTCTCTACATCAAGACTTCCATTTTGAGAAGTAGCCTTCTCAGTTTACTTTTCCTCACGTCTCTCTTACGGTGAAGGTCAGGAGTCACATATTCCACAAACTCCCGGTTTATCAGCTGCAGGGTTTTTCTCTCCACTCGGCCTCCGTGTTCTCTCTGCTCCTACAGCTGCTGGCCATCTAAAGACATTTGCAGACTCAGACCAGTTGTGCATACCTCTTCCAACACTGGGGAGGATTTATCGCACTACACTGGACTGTTTTGCCACTGGAATAAATATTTTACACCGAGAGGAAAGAAAAACAGCTAATATGAAACGTAATGCTGAAAGTCAAGAGTCTTGTACACAATCCGAATGGCTGTGTTAAGATTAATTATCCCAGTTGTTTTGTTTATTTGAATAAAGACAAGAAATGTAAGCTGGATGTGAGCAAACATAACATTTCTGAAGAGAGTTTTACAGAAAAACACATCAAATATGATTGCAAGTTAAATGTCCAGATAAAAGAGCATTAATTCACATGTGAAAGCCTGGAAAAACAGAACATCATTTCTGAAGTGTTTTTGAAGCACTGCATTTCATTTTTCGTATTTCATTACTGTACTTGTACTGCATTTTATGTTTCAGGCCTACAGGTCTCAAAACCAACACATTCCATGTCCCTCAGCTCTCAGCCCAGACCAGCACACTAGCTAACAGCAGCTATAGTTAGTAGCAGTTAGCGGTTACTCTGGTGCAATGCTGCCACCTTTTTGTTTTGAGTATGAATTTGACAGGCAGCCAATTCCTACATATTGCTCCTTTCAGGTGAAACTAGGGGTTCCTAATGTTTTTGGCGGATGCCACTGTAGAAAAATTTGAGTCTTGCTTGAGCCCCTGGTCATATTGCAGATATGAGTTATTATTTCTGTCTAAAGTTGGGTTAAGCTTCAAAAAGGTAAAATTATCATTTATTTTACAACAAAAGTTTTCCAAAAAAGAGCAAGAAGAAAGTTTAAAGAAGAATTTAGATTTGTGTAGCAGAACTTTTCGCCTTTGATTAATCATTATTCATCTTTAATCAAAATGAGCTCTCAGATTTGGACAAGTAAAAGTATTAGAACCACGAGGTAAAAATACTCTGTTTAAGAGTAAAAGGCCTGAATTTAAATTTTTGCTGTACTAAAAGCACTTAAGTATAAGTACCCAAATATACTTTGAGAAGACCTGACAAGTACTCATATCATATCAGAATGATATACATTTAGCCTATATTATTGGGTCACTACCTGATGTGGCCATTGGTAAAGGTGGAGCTGATTTTAATTGATTTGCATGTATTTTATATATCACTTTGCATACTTGTGCTAGCTTGAGGATTGACTATAGAGACCTGAGGCCTGAGGCTCAGTGTTAATGCTTGCCCAGAGCAGGTAAACTCTGTGAAGTGAAGTGCAACTCATGTTCGATCAGACAGGAGAAAAATAAATGTGATGTCTAATGTAACGTTATCTGACATTAAACTTCGAACTGTATCACTGAGCTGGAACTTCACCAGCTGAGCTGCTTGTGTGAATCCATCTCACCACAAATCTTTGAAAAGGACTGATGAGCAAAGTCTGACATATGGACATTATTAAATGGTAACTCTGGGTTTGACTGATGTCCCTAATCGTTGCAATGTTCAAACGAGGACAAATGACGCCTTCAGCTACACTGCCTCTGAGGAGTATTTGTTAAATAAATCCACAACAATGAATTAAAAACTCTATGTGTTCAGTGACACTGATCCATCTCTCCGTGTTAAAAACAGTTACTGCTGTTGTTAGCCAAGTTTTTTTGTCGTGTTCACTCACCATTCTTGATGCTGTCGAGTCAGAGGGCGTCCTCCCGGCCTGTTGACCAATCGGAGCCCTTTTTTTTTTTTTTTTTTTTTTTTTTTTTTTTTAAATTTTCAGCAGCTCTGATCTCCAATGCACTGTGTGTAGACAGGTCATGGTCAATCCCTCGCACATAATTCAGTTTGGCCTGACCAAAACAGAGGGCAATGTCAAACATTACAAGAGTAACAATGCGTGGGAAGTTTTAAAGGACATTCCAAAAAAACCCCACAACATTCACATGTGAGTGACCTGGCTGACACTTAGAACAGTGATTTTAAAAAGGCAACTAGAGCTTGCAGGTATTATACTAGTACTATTACTATTATACTTAAAGGATGTTATTTAAATTATTTTGTGCACTGATGCTTCTATAACCATTGATCCTAAAATCTCATCATATGTTTTAAACTGTAAGTAAAATCGTACTTTATAAAGTAACTTGTAACTATATCTGTCATTGTAGTGGAGTAAAAAGTACCACTTCACTTTGAATCGGAGTCGTGCAAAGCAGAAAGAGGCACAAACTTTAAACACAGAACCTCAGATGTGTACTTAAGTACAGTACTTGAGTAAATGTAGTTACATTACTTGCTGGTAGCTCACGTTAACATTGAGACAGTTTTAATGTTTGACAGCTGCTAAGCATCATCTGATTGTAATGCCAGATTGTGCACAGACAAGCTGTCACGTGCACCTGACTGATTTCACATGCAGTCCTCAGTGTTCAAACCTGATTTTATAACAGCCTCGCCTGAAACAGTCTTGTATTAACATATGCAAGACACATATGACTGTACAGTGGGATCAGAGTGATTGTCCACAGGGAACGTATTCCATTAAACAATTTGCACTTGTGGTGCTACAGAGCAGAGCCTCCCACTGATGTGCTAGATTCAAAATTGCTCCTCTGCGCTGAATGTAACAGGATTGTTTTGTCCATGTCACTCAGAGCAACAGTAGGCTTATATTTTGTCTGTTGCGTCCCATGGCACACACCAAGAGCAAGATGCCTTTTGCTCGTTCTTTTCAATGTGTGTGTGTGTGTGTGTGTGTGT
The DNA here is from genome assembly GCF_904848185.1 of Acanthopagrus latus. Classification (NCBI taxonomy): domain Eukaryota; kingdom Metazoa; phylum Chordata; class Actinopteri; order Spariformes; family Sparidae; genus Acanthopagrus; species Acanthopagrus latus. The sequence goes on from NC_051056.1 coordinate 13,671,668, forward strand.
GTGTGTGTGATTGGTGACTGTGTTAAGGTGCTACCACACTGTCTGCTTTCTGTCAGCATCGCTTCCCTTGGGCATCAGTGTTTTCCTCACAGCTCCACTCGGCTTTAACAACATGCCTCCACAGAGGCGTCGAGACCCTGAATAACAACAGCAGTTGTAATTGTATTCGTACGTGTGACTGTGTTTGGAGTGTGTGTTCGCAAAGAGGCAGAGTGTGCTTGTTTGCGTTGCTCTCTGCCTCCGTGTGTGCATGTGCGTGTGCATGGATTTGCTTCCATCTTGTGTGTTTTTGCTCTGTGTGTGCTCGTTTCTGAGCAGGCTTGTTCATTAGGTCTGTGGGGAGGTGTGCTTTCTGCTGACTTTGTTTGGTTCAAAGCCCGAGGCTCTGGTGATCAATAGCATCCCGGACCCACCACGTCTATGTGCAGCTGATTGGCTCTCTGCATGGCAGGCAGCCACAACTTAACAGCAGAAAAGTCATACTTCAATATGTTAGTCACATCTCTCTAGGTATATATTGTGGACACACCCTTAATCACTCGGAATATGCATGAAATTCGGATTTTTCTATGTGAAAAATCGCTCAGCATGCGTTGCTTTGACTCTTTAAGCAGTGGCATCAAAGGAAGTCTTATTACAGTCTGGTGTCGGTGTGCAATCATCGTCAGATTTTGTAAAAAGCCAAACCAACAACAGTTGTGTTCTGTAGGTGACAGTTAGTGAGTTGCAAATAAAGCACTGATGAAATTTCTGGCTCTCGGCTGTCTATTGTTTCCATTTGGGAGAATAAAGCGCACATTCGCAGTGCGCTCCTGTGTGGGTGTCTGCACTCATGCCTGAAGTCTGTGTTGCATCTAAGTGGACCAGGACTGAGTGTACAATATCACAGAGAGGAACTCAAATCATTTCTCTCAGTCAATAATCAATATTTCCCACTTATTTTTGTGCCTCTGGAAAGCTAGGAAGCTCCCCACAACACTAGAAGAAAAGAATCGTTTTGTCCTTTTCAGCACTGGCTAACCTGTGTCTGTTTATGTTGTCCTCAGGTCTGGACGACTGTCTCCAGCAGTACGTGAAGAGTTTCGAGCGGGAGCAGATGGGAGGAGAGCAGCTGCTGCACATCACCCATCAGGAGCTGGAGGAGCTGGGTGTCACCAGAATAGGACATCAGGAGCTCATCCTGGAAGCTGTCGACCTCCTCTGTGCCCTGGTCAGTCAGCCTTTGTTAGGAACTGACATTATTTCTCTCTATCTGTAATAGGCCTTCTAAGGCAGGAGTGATGTATACGCAGGTACTGGATGTGTGTGTGTTACTGAGTGTTTGAGCCAGAACTATGGAGCCCAAAAACTTGAGAAAAAGCACTGACAAGCTTGTCAAATGAAACAGGAATATAACTGAACATACTGTTAAATAATCAATCATTTAATCAGGATCACAACTACATGCACTGGCCAAATGTGCTTAAGGACTTGGACATAATAGTCCTCCTGATTAATCCACTAATGGCTGACACTAGTTAGATAATTAATAGAAGAATAGGATCAATTAAAATTGAATGTATTATATCAGCTAAGTGGAGGTAAAGACAAAAAATGGAGGCTGCTGCTGTTCTTTCTTATCCAGATTGGAGATCAGGTGGAAACTAGGCCTCTAAGTTTTGCATTACTTTGCACATTTCATTTTAGTTGATTAACAAACCAACTATTTATTTGATTTAATCACTCGGAGCTCCATAAAAAAAACTGTCAATTGGACCAGGGATTGAACCCCCAATTATTTTTAGGTACTTCAGTAGCTTATTAGTCACACCAGCATTTAAAATTGTCAAATTTTGTGACACACCCAATTAATACCATTTTAATCTGTAAGTGGATTTGCTCAACAAGTTCAGCTCTGGAGAACTTTAACACATGAACACATATACACTGTTGACCAGTTGCAAGCTGTCTTGAGAGCTCTGACCTTTGTGAGAATGGAGATCCAAAGAGTGAAAATAGAAACTAATGTATCTACACCAGAAGAGCTTTGCTCTTTATTCAGAAACTAATTTATTTAATAAAATGATGTGTAATCTCAAGAATAGAGTACAAAAGGAAAGTAAACAGCTCAGTTAAAAAAAAAAGATCGACAAAGAAGCTGCTAACATGTTTCTGGCTGGTTTGTGTGTAGGCATTTTGCTTGCCAATATTATTTAGTTAAATTAAATGGTCAGGTTTTTGTAAAAAAAAACAAAAAAACAAAACAATTTCAAAGACATGCATTGTTGTGGTTTTGGTACTGAAACTCATGTATCTGCAGGTACATCTCAAAAAATTAGAATTAGAATTAGAATCATGAAAAAGTTCAATATTTTTTGTCACACATTTCAGAAAGTGAAAACCATACATTATATATATTCATTACACACAGAGTAAATATTTCAAGCCTTTATTTCTAGCAGTTTTGATGATTATGGCTTACAGATAATGAAAACCCCAAATTCAGTGCCTCGGAAAATTAGAATATTACATAAGATCAATAAAAAAAAGGATATTTTAAACAGAAATGTCAACAGAAAACACAGAAATGTGTGTTTATTTCTATGCACTAAATACTTGGTTGGGCTTCCTTTTGCATGAATTGCTGTAGCTTACTTACATAGCAGCCTTCAGGTCATCTGCATTGTTGGTTCTGGTGTCATCATCTCATCTTCCTCCTGACCTGAACCCCATAGATTCTCTATGGGGTTCAGGTCAGGCAAGTTTGCTGTTTAATCAAGTACAGTTACACCATGGTCATTGAACCAGCTTTTGGTACATTTGGCAGTGTGGGCAGGTGCCAAGTCCTGCTGGAAAATGAAATCAGCATCTGCATAAAGCTGGTCAGCAGAAGGAAGAAGTGCTCTAAAATTTCCTGGTAGACGGCTGCATTGACTGTGGACTTCAGAAAACACAGTAGACCAACACCAGCAGATGTTGCTCAGTGGTCCAAAGTCCTCTGTTCATAGGAAAGTAAATTTTGCATGTCATTTGGAAATCAAGGTCCCAGAGTCTGGAGGAAGAGTCGAGAGGCACAGAATCCATGTTGCTTGAAGTCCAGTGTGAAGTTTCCACAGACAGTGATGATTTGGGCTGCCATGTCATCTGCTGGTGTTGGTCCACTGTGCTTTCTGAAGTCCACAGTCAACGCAGCCATTACACCTGAGCAGTGCCACATGCTGTTCGCCTCCACGCCAGTTGTACTGATGCAGTAATTCATGCAAAAGGAGGCAAAGCCAAGTATTTAGCGCATAGAAATGAACACACTTTTCAGAAGCCTGACATTTGTTTAAAATATCCTTTTTTTATTGATCTTATGTAATATTCTAATTTCCTGAGACAATGAATTTGGGGTTTTCATTGTCTGAAAGACAAAATCATCAAAATTGCAAGAAATAAAGACTTGAAATATTTACTCTATGTGTAATGAATCATATAATGTATGGTTTTCACTTTCTGAAATGAGTGACAAAAAATATTGAACTTTCATTCTAATTATTTGAGATGTACCTGTATGTACCTAATCTATGATTTGGACTCAAATGTATGTGCAAGTAGGTTAAAAAGAGGATTCACTTTTAAGAAAAACTATGATTATTTTCTCTCGCTTTGCCAGAATTATTTTGAGATCAGATCAGAGAGAGAACAGTTTTGTTTCATATAACTACTAAACCAGTTCTCACAGGTAGAACAATGTATATTTCGGTTGTTGTTTATTTCCCCAAACCTGATATTGATATTGGCTTAAGAAATAGCTGGAAAAATCCTCTCTCATTTGGGTCCTGCTTTGTGTGTACTGCCTCGGTCACTGCTGACTATATGTGCAGTGGCCCTGCTCAGGATTAGGGAATTAGGGGGAATTAGGTGCTACTCTCCCAGAGAGAGAGAGAGAGAGAGAGAGAGAGAGAGAGAGAGAGAGAGGGAGGGAGGGAGGGAGGGAGGGAGAGAGAGACGAGGGGTGAGTGAGAGGGAAAGCGAGAGGAGGAGAAAGAGAGAGGGTGTGTAGAAAGAGTATGCAGGATGCACCTTATCTCCCAGGCACACATGGCTGGATTAGTTGGGGCTGTTTGAATGCGTGCGAGTGTGTGTGTGAGAGCGCGTGTATGCACACATGCTTGTGTGTGTGCTAATCAGCACCTCTTGTCATTCAAACATTCCCCGCATGGGAATGAGTGTCCCAGAGCAGCAATCACCATATGTCCTGCAACAGGACACACACACACACACACACACACACACACACACACACACACACACACACACACACACACACACACACACACTATTACACAGGGATGCCAGGTAGACAAGGCACATCATCAAAACTTAAGAAAGCATAATTCTAATTTATTACAACTTGCTTTATGTATCTTTGGCTTTCATTCCCATCTGATATGATGACATCTGGGGAATAAACATGAGTAGTCAGATGATCAAACTGGCTTTAAAACATAGTGCCAAGTCAAAAGTCAAATATAAAGGTCAACAGTGAAATATTACCCAAGTAGTTATCAGTTCATGGACAGACTTCATGCTCTAACTTTTCTTGTACCTAAAAAGTCTACTGCGTCTAGTCATAATGACTAACGCCCTGTGGCTCTCATCCCCCTTCTGATGAAGTGCTTTAAGAACTAGTTGCCCAGCACATCAAAGATAACATCCCTGAGAGAACTGGACCCACACCAGTATGCTTTCAGAACCAACAGATCCTCAGAGGGTGTCACATCCACTGCCCTTCACTCATACTTCACACACCTAGAGAATAAGAACACCTACATCAGAAAACTGTTTGTTGACTGCAGCTCAGTGCTCAACACAATCTCACCCATGAAATAAATTGACAAAAACTTGACACTCTGGGCTTTTAAATACAGCACTCACATATTGGACCTCAAAAAATACAAGCATCCTGTCATACCTTCAGAGTACAGATCATTCCCCCTCTGAGGGACTCCTCGATTCGTCATCATCACTCCCTTTACATCATAGATGTGCCACAAAAGACTCAAACATAGTTTTGTTTTTAAACCCATGTGTTGACAATACATTTACCATGTTACCTTGTACCCAAACTTGCCATAGGCGTGTGCATACACAGTTTTTCAAAGATGATTGTGATCATGTTATTGTTGATCTCTTGACCTTTTTGACTTTGTTTTAGCAAAGTTGCAGTGTTCTTATATCTCAGCAATTATTCTATTGAGCGAAAAGTTTTCATAATGATTAAAAATGAAGGCCAAAACTGCAAAAGTAAGTTCTAAGAAAACAGAACTATCCTTTGAGGTAGCCTTGGGAAAGCAACTCTCAACTGACCTCCTGGCTCTCATTAACTGCACTCCCTAGGTAACAAAGGGACACAGTGCTATAATATCTGTAGTCACTGAATATTTGGATAATAAGGGAAGATTCACCGTCGTTAGCAATATAATCCATCATAAGAAAAGCAAAACCCCATTCCCCTGGCTCAACTGTTATGACTTTCTGCTCGTTCTGCATTAAAAAAAAAAAAAAGGAGGGGGGGAGCCTCTGTGGCTGTGGATCAATGCAACTTTCAAGCGCTGACTGAGCTTTCAGTCTCGCTGTAAATGTGGAAAAGACCCCTCTTTTATGTCTATGCAGTCAAGATTTTGCCCCCTAGCACCTATGCTAAGTAGGTTTCTGTGGGTGCAGGGAATATTCAGCAAGACGTGCTGGGAAATGGGCATAATTTAAGAATGAAGTGACTCTTCATCCCCGAAATCTGAACTGAAAGACACGCATTAATGACAGTGGAAGTTACATAAAAAGTGTTAAGTCTGAGTGACTTAAAGGTGCAATATGTAAGAACTGGCCACTTGTTAAAATTCATACTCCTAAAAAATAGGGCATCGTATAAGCAGAGTAACTGCTAACTGCTGTCAGATGTATTTTATTACATCCATGAGTGTAGCTATTGTTAGCTTGTTAGCTCAGTTAACCATGCAGCTAGCCAGATTGCTATTGGAGTGTTGGTGTTTACAGAGAGGGCCCAGACACACACTCGCTGGTTAGCATGATAACATCATCTTTTGTTGGCATCTTGTTGATTTTGCACGCCATCTTGCTGAGTCCTGGTTATGTCTTTATGACATTTATGCACCCTCTGGTTCAGCTAATGAAGTTGAGATCAACCTTTCAGATTCAAGCAGTCCTCGCTGTGCCCCCCAAGGTTCTGTTGCAGTGCCACTTTTCTTTTTGCGGCATCATACTAGACCTAACTTTATTACCTTCTTAGGTGTAACAATCATCCGGACTATAACATCGAGCAGCGCCATTCAGAATTGTGAATCCAACAGCAATGTCTATACCATCTGTTTCCTCTTCAGTGCCTGAGGAAAGTTCTCATTCTCTACTGGATAATGGGCAGCAAGACACCCTGTGACTCTAAACAGTCCGTTAGGGCTAAAGCACAGTCACAAAATATTCACATCTATCAGGAATAGAGTTTCTGATCAACCTGAGCAGCTGGAAAATACCTCAGACAAACATACGTTTTACAAAACATATTACACACAGCTGAAAAACCAAATAATCTCTGACGCTTAAAGCTCTGAAACTTAAAATATCTCGGCATAATCCATTATAATAATAATTATGTGGCTTTTTTTCTTGGTTTGGAACTATGCCACAATTCTACTTTTGTTCCTCTTTTGTTCTGAGCAAGTGATTCACTCTGTCATTTCCTCCTGTTACTCTGAGTCAGCTTCCTATGTTGGGTCCTTTTCAATGCTTCCCTGTGTGACTCCGAGCTGATTTCAAACTCCTTTTGGTTATGCCAACGTTATTAAATGGTTGGCCATGATTTATATTTATAGTCCTTTTCATCTGTGTCTGAACATTTGAGCCAATTAGACATGAAATACAGGGAAGTTTCAAACAATCTTGAATGATGAAGTAGAGTCCCCCCGTTATCGTCTTACCCGCTCGACACTTCTTGTGTCCTTTGCCATTGTGTTTAACTTGCAGGTGTGTGCATTTTTACAGGGGGTTCTGGTGGTCTTTTAACAGGTTTGTATCAGGGGTGGACTCAGGATGTTTGAGGGGCACCACAGGTTGTGATATATTTCTTGTGAGCTCAGGATACTCCACCATGTTTTGTCCACTGGAAGGGCACTTTAAAGGGCCCTTGGACTCTTGCAGCTGAAACCCCCAAGTCCACTAGTGGTTTGTTCTTCTACTTGCTGCTCAAGGGTAACCAACAGTCCCAAATAGGCCGTTGCAAATAAATCAAAACCATGCAGAGCTTCATAATTTCTATTCTGTTTTTAAGCAGCTGTTATTTGACATTTATGGAAAAATGCCCTGTCGTGGAAAAGTCTATCTGGACTTGTTTTCGGTATAGAAGACGAACCTGCAGTAAAAATGTAAAATTCACTCATTATACAAAGCTCTTCTGCCTGAGTTGAGCAGTGAACCCACATCTACAACGCTGTGAGCAACACGCGCACGATCAATAATATCTTGATTCATAGAGATTGAATAATGCTGTACTTTTGAAAAGAGAAGGATTAGATGGTGAAGCCCTCCTTTGATAAACATTTCATCAACGAAGCCTGAGCGCGAGTCAGTGAACAATGGCAGAAATATCAGCATGGAGGAGAGGCCACTCCACACACGGCTGCTATGGCAACCGCATCGACATGAAGGTGGAGGGGTGGCTGCTCTAATGGCATCGCCCTCTTACTGTATTGATTCGACACACACAGGCACACATATGCACGCACCGCTCAAATTATTTCTCCTCTCGTTCTCCACACACAGTCAGTCAGACAGTTGACGCAGGGCATTATTCCCCCGCCTCACATCTCAACGCTCCGTCCCCCCCGGAGAGAGCCGCCGCACACGGCTTCAGATCGAATCATAGGACAGGCTAATTACAGCTGTGCAAACATGTACGCTCCAAGTTCACGTACATCCACACAGAAAACAGAAGATTATACAGAACGCAGTGTATGCATGACCCAGTTTCAGTGAGGTGCATAGCTGGGTGCTCTTTTCTTCCTCTCTCTCCCTCTTGTCTTCTGCCTCTTTAGTTCCTCATTTCTCTCTCTCTCTATCTCCATCTCTCACCCTCTCTCTCGCTCTCCGCTGCCACTGTGAAACCCTCTCTCCTTTGTAGTCACTGTGGTCGTGACTGTGTAGAATAGATCTAGAGGCAGAGGAGGAATAGATACGTCTAGCTAAGCCTGTACATCTGGCAATACAAGGGTGTGTGTGTGTGTGTGTGTGTGTGTGTGTGTGTGTATGTGTAGGTTTTGTGTCAGCAGGAATCAGGCTCTGTCAGGCAGGACATGACTAGAGGTGCCTTGGGATGTTGAGCAATGTGGCTCAGTGGGTCTGCATGTGTGTGTGTGTGTGTGTGTGTGTGTGTGTGTGTGTGTGTGTGTGTGTGTGTGTGTGCGCGTGTGTGTGTGTGTGTGTGAGGGTCACAGTGCAGTAATGGGCTACTCGACCAGCTTGGTGTTCTTGTGTTAGTGCAGAGAGCTGCTGTTTTATGAAAATGCTAGTGGTTTTTCAGAGCTAGTATGAATCACAGAACACATCTCTGTTCAACGTATGAAACCTGTGAAAATTCCATCCTTATCCACAGAAATACATGTACAGATATGTAATATTTAACACATTGCAGCAGTTTCACATGACTCCTTCACATAGCTGTTAAGCGTTTCTTTGAGGTAGGTGATATATACCATCATCCTAATATGAGACTATATATCATCTGATATTTTGGATAGCGATACATCGTGACAGCAAGTGTTGTCTTTTACTGGTTGTAAAGTCTGTATTACAGTAGGGCGATGTCATTTTCTGTACCCACCAGACTGTTCCACTTGTTCTAACACATGCTTTTACCCACTTTGTCATTATATTATGTATCATAAATGTCAATGTGGTAATGTTTTTTTGTGAAGGTACAGAGTATTCTTGCAGTATTTATATAAAAGAAGGGCCTTTTTGGTCAAAAATATAGTGACATTTGAAAATGTTGCGATACCATTTGGAAGCCATACCACCCAGCCCCACTTTGAGGATTTACTTTCTCAGGCAGAGTGAGAAGATCAGTATCTAATGTCTTTGCATTAAACATAGGGTTAGATTCAGGGGGCAATTAGCCTAGCTTAGCATACAGAGTAGGAGGAAGACAGCTAGCCTTGCTGTCTCCATAGTTAAAAAAATGGGTCTCTCTAAACTCTAAGAACAACACTCTGTGGGGAGTTGTGTGGTTTGAAAATTTTGCCTCGTCTTTTTGCCCAATGAGGCTGCCAGGTGCTGTACCATTGTGCCTTTGCAGAGACTGAGTGAAATGTGTTCCAGTTGACACTTTCACAGACCTTTTTGTGTATAAAATACAGTCTTTTAATAAGTGAACTTATCAGCAAAACTCTGCTTGTAGTCAGATTGTTTCATCTTTAGATGCAGCCTCTCTCTGTGTCTCTGAGCTGCCAGTATTTAGGCTAAACTAACCATGTCCTGACTGCAGCTCTGTCAGAATTAACACATAAATATGATTGTAGTACTTCTCATCCGACTCCTGGATAGACTGACAGAATTGAAAACTAATCCTTAAACCGCTGATCAGACAATTCAGTGCCACAAATAACCTCGAACCAGTTGTTTCTGACACAGCCTGCTTAGCAAAAGCAGCAACGTTAGCACAGGAGCAGCAGTCCCAGCCCTCTACAGGAGATGCGTTCAGGTACAGTATTGAATGTAGGTCACTCGCGCTTTGGCAGTGCTCATAGCCCCAATACACAGTCAAGGTAATTACATGAATGAAAGGGAAGAAAATAGACATGAAGTGTGAATGTACACATTGGGCTGCGAGTGAAAACGCAAACCATACAACTGCACAAGCGTTTTAAAAAACGTCTGATAACGTTATTCTTCTAAAATGAATTTCTCTGGTTTTCCCACAGAACTATGGCCTCGAGACGGAGAACCTCCGGACTCTGTCACACAAGCTGAACGCTTCAGCGAAGAACCTCCAGAATTTCATCCTGGGCCGGCGGAGGGGCGGACACTACAATGGACGAGCTTCCCGGAGGCTACCCAATGATTTTCTTACCTCTGTGGTGGATCTGATTGGTGCAGCCAAGAACCTCTTAGCCTGGCTTGACAGGTAGATACCACACCTGAGGCTGTAAACCACTTTTGGAGTTTGACCTTTATTTTTTTTGGACAATATCCCCAATTCTCATCAAGTAAAGATGATCACAAAAAACTATATGTAGAAATCCTACGCAAATGTATGACAACATTGTTATAACTTCAGCATGAATGCAGTTGTGTTCCTTTCTCAAGAAAAAAAGCTTTATCTGATTTCTCTCTGTCTCATTTTAAAACTCTGATGATAAAAAAAACAAACAACTGATGATTAAAATTCACACATCCACCAAAATGCCTTAAAAAAAAAAAGACTCGTAGAGAAAATAACTATCGTAATAACTTAATAACTTAAAATCATTCTCATATCTGTCCATGAAATATAAACGTCAGTCTGAACGGAGCTAGCCAAGCTCGTCATTTCCCCCTGTTTCCACTACAAGTTAAAACACACATTTGCCAAAACGTTGTACTAAATTAAATTGTCAGAAAATTAATATTCAGAGCATTTATTTTACTGAACACAACAGCAACAGTGGGTTTGTTTGGACCAAATACATCTGTTATTAACTTCACAGCCAGTGGACAAAATAATGGGAACACCTTTAAGTCTCAAAGTTTAAACAAACGTGGAACGTCGTATGCTTCACAGAGGTAGTTTATATTGCGGGGCTGCATGTCATTATCAGGCGTTCCTGTTATTTTGACTACACACAGTAACACAATGCAAAAATGGATAGGGACGGATGTCTTGTGTGTTTTCAGCTGAAGGAACCATATAAAGAACACATTTGAACACATACAAATAAAGTGATATTGAGACTTAGTACATTCACGGGTTGCAAAGCCTCCTGGCCGTGATATGAAACCAAATATTGGTGTTTGTCTTTATCGCTTGCTCGTGTTTTCTGAGAGGAGCAAATCATAGCTTTTATTTGTCCCTCTCACCGCTCTGTCACAGCTTTTAAAATCACACTGCACACTCACACAGCAAATAAATGAAAGGAGCTTAATAAAAACACCAATATGGAAAAACTGACTTCCTCAAAAAGACACTTGTTCTTTTTGAATATATTAACTGAATGTGCTTTGCTCACATTCACACGCTTGAAGTTTGATTTTGTCAATGCAGATTTTTCTCTTCTGATTAAACTTCCCCAAAGCTACATATTGCAGATTTAAATTCTCAGATTAATACCTCAGATTATTAACATTTTCTCTCTTTTTGTCTGCTTCAGGTCTCCGTTTGCCAGTGTGACAGAGTATTCATTACTGAAGAACAACATTGTGCAGCTCTGCCTAGAATTAACTACTATTGTACAACAGGTGCTTACACACACACACAGGGATGCATGCATCACACAATCCATCATGTGTCCATATTCATTACACTCATATAATACAGGTTGTGATTTGAGTTGGAAGGGCAAAACTAAAGTGGGTTTGGATTGGACACATCAATAAAAAACACAGCTAGTTCTGGTCTGTAGCTCTTTTCAATAGATTTGATTATGAGTGGAACATATGTCCACTGCCACTGGCTGTTTGCGAGCGTGGCTGATGGGACGAGTATCACCCAGTAACAGCCTTGGGCAAAGTACTCATTGACTCACTGTTAGGCCTCATCCTCTGCCTCACTCGTGGGCCCTGATGGAGAATGAACTAGAGGTCTGTCAGTCAACCTTTTCCTGTCCTTCTTCTGCTCCCCTTCTGTAGATTCACTACACTTTCATGCACAGATGCACTTTAGAGAATAAACACAACTGTAGCTGCATGCATACATACTCTGATACCGTCGAAATCTCATTGTTTGGACCGAAACTATGTCTGCTCTTCTGGACCCCGTCCATGTCCGCCCTGTAAGAGCCTGCTCAGAGCGTGTGAGAGTGTGTTTGTACGTGTGCCCAGAGTGAGTCCTGGAGCTGAGCAGATAACACCCATCCCCTCTTGCAAGGGCCAGAGGAGAAGGAGGAGAAAAGGGCCACCATGGGCCCACAATGGGCCAAATGAACATGTGACTGCCAGGGTGCAGCGTGACAGACAAAGGTGGCAGCACTGACCGCTCTAATGCATCAAACAGATGAATTAGCTTCTACCATGCACATCTGGTGGATTCAGTGGGCTGCCTTCCCAGAAATAGATTAACTATCAGCTATCGTTAAATAACAATCTGTCATGTTCAAATGATGTAGTTTCTAAATCCTGCAGAGGATCACAGAGCACCAGGAAGCAGAGTCGATTCCAGAACTGCTCAATCCAATGTTTCAGTCTGCCTGGATTAAAATATACGGAGCATAATGTGAAGGTTAGAAATAAAATAGCTGACTGCTGATGTCCTCAATCGACAAAGAAGTCATCTATCCTTCTTCCTTTTGCCCATCTCATTTCTCCTATTCTTCTTTCGGACTTGTTATATTTGGAGGAGAGACAGATATTTGAGCTTCTGCGCGGATGTTCACATTGACGTCTCCCCATCTCATGTTTTCTTCTTCTTTTGCTTACCATCTTCTTCCTGTTTTACAGGATTGCACTGTGTATGAGACAGAGAACAAGATTCTCCATGTGGTAAGTTTTTGTTTTAAAATGTCTGATTTGTATTTAGATATCAATTATGACTCAAACTTGTTGGCCTGTCTCCATCATAGGAAAGAGGCACCATGTCATACTTTACAATGACAGTTATATTAAAGTCCCAACAAGACTGCCATCATAGTCCAATTTTATTTCAGCATCCTTCCCTCTCTGAACACATCACACATACGCTTGCAAAGAATTATGTTCAAGATATTCATAGGAAATGACTTATTGTGCCTTACCATATTTTCTAAAAATAGTCAAATAAGGTCCTAGTTGTATTAGAAAAAAGTTAATTTTTGCAACACTTATTCACTATTATTTTGGAAGAGTTAGATGAGAAGTTCAGTGCCATACTGCCATTAGACGGTTACTGCAGCTTTGCTTAGAAGACTGGTAACGGGGAAACATCTAGTCTAGGTCTGTCTAGTGATAACAAACTCTAACCATTTGAAATGTGCCTTTTCAGCAGAGAAAATAACATATTTATTTGCGGATTAATTGAATATTTTCGCATCTAACCCAAGTTCAATATGTGAAAATGGAAAAAAAAAAAAAAATCATTAGTGATTGACATTTAAACATTGTCATTACATTGGTCCATATGTGGAAACGTATTATTAACTTAAGGCTCATTAATTAATATGGTATAGCTCTTTTCTTTCTCATACTAATCTACACAAAACCAAAGTGTAAAAGTGTATCAAGGGAAACAGTTGCCAGGCAACCAGGCCCATAACCTCCCGTAAAGACACAAGTGATCATTTTACTTCTGATTTTGTACGGATTAAACAAATAAGAGCATAGCATGGTAATTATATGTTAATATCTGGGTTGTCGAGGTACCGGTAGATGGATTTTGTTTCCTTTGGACAGCTGGCAGTTCTCCCCTGTTCCCAGTCTTTCTGCTAAGCTAAGCTCATATATATATAAAATCTTATTTCTACCGGTAGAAACTGTTTTTTTTTTGTTTTTTTTTAAATAAACACACTGAAAAGCGGCACATGTACACGTTTTTTTTGTGTGGGAGTGTCTGTTTGCATGCCAGAGCACTCTGTGTTTTTGGTGGGAATATGAGGCACAAAATTGTTCACGTTAAAGTGCAAGAGAGCCTGAGGCCAGAGCTAAACACAGTTTATTTATTTTGTGTGTGCGTGTGCGTGTGAGTGAGTGCGAGTGTGCATGCATGTATGACGGAGAACTGTCTGCGTCCACTTTTGAAACCGAGTGAGCAGCTAGTGTCTGATCCAGGCTGACAGTTGGATTGGGACACTTCCTGCTGCCATTCAAGGTCAGGTGGAGGAAACCAAATAAAATGCTGGCAGGGGGAGCTCACAGAAACATATCTGAGCATTTTACGCCAAGAAATAAATCCTAGATGAGATGTTCAGATGATCAGTAAGGGCTACATACCAAATTATGTGACAACTAATCAACTAAACCATCATATCAATCATTCGCATGTATTTGAGATGTTGGTCTCCCCTTGATGCGATGTCCCCCCCTGTCAGAAGGACTCCCCCATAGCTTTTCGGTTGTGGAACCAAGGCTGCTGGTACAGGCCTGTTAATGACACAGGACAGTGACATCAGGCAAATTCAGATCTTTAAATGGCTGTGCATACATGCACATGCACACACACACACACACACACACACACACACACACACACACACACACACACACACACACAC